>NW_028186459.1:368525-386117 GCF_003343005.1 Rhea americana | reverse complement strand
CGAGGAGGCGGGCGCGCACGAGCTGGCGGCCTCGCCGCCGCCGCTGGGGCCGCCCGAGCCGCCCGACGAGGACGCGCCCAGCTCCGACGACCTGGAGCAGTTCGCCAAGCAGTTCAAGCAGCGCCGCATCAAGCTGGGCTTCACGCAGGCCGACGTGGGGCTGGCGCTGGGCACCCTCTACGGCAACGTCTTCTCGCAGACCACCATCTGCCGCTTCGAGGCGCTGCAGCTCAGCTTCAAGAACATGTGCAAGCTGAAGCCGCTGCTCAACAAGTGGCTGGAGGAGACGGACTCCAGCACGGGCAGCCCCACCAGCCTGGACAAGATCGCGGCGCAGGGCCGGAAGCGCAAGAAGCGCACCTCCATCGAGGTGGGCGTCAAGGGCGCCCTGGAGAACCACTTCCTCAAGTGCCCCAAGCCGTCGGCGCACGAGATCACCTCCCTGGCGGACTCCTTGCAGCTGGAGAAGGAGGTGGTGCGTGTCTGGTTCTGCAACCGGCGGCAGAAGGAGAAGCGCATGACGCCGGCGGGGGCCCCGCACCCGCCCATGGAGGACGTTTACGCACAGGCGGACTCGTCGCCGCTGCACCACGCGCTGCCGGGGGCCGTGCACTGATTGCCCCGGCCCGACGGCGCGCACCGGCCCCGCGGCCCCGGCCCGACGGCGCGCACCGGCCCCAGGACACGCTCTAATTTATTCCTCAGACTGGCCCGGCCGAGCCGCCGCGCTGCCGCCGGATTTATTGGCCCGGCCCGGGCGCCGGCTGCCGGACGCTGCAGCAGTAGCCAAAGGTTTGCGAACTCTAATTTATTCCCTCCCTGGCGGCGCCGGCCCGGGCCCACCGCTCGCCCGGACGACACGCCGAAGTTTTCTTCCCGGCCCGTTTCTATTTATTTGCTAACCGTGCGCGGAGCTCTCGCCCTCCCGTTGGTAGGTTCGGTTCGGTTCCTCCTCTTTGGTTTCGGTTTTTGTTTGTATCTTTATTGGAGAAAAAAAAAACACTGTAGACTGCGAGGGTACGTTTCTATTTATGTTATAGTAAATATTTTATTACTTACATAAACCATTTACCCAGGAACCGGTCTCGTGTGGTCTTTGCGGGCTGCGGCGCCCTGCCGGGCCGGGGCCGCCGGCCCCCCCCTGCTCCCGAAACTTGCGCTTCCTCCTGCTGATGCTCTGGGGAAAGTGGCTCTTCAGGCTGRTGCGCTTGTATCCTGCCCGCGCGGGGGCAAATTGGCAAAAACGGTTTTAAAGCGGACTAGCATCGATGAAGTGTCCCAGCCTTATGTTTGCGGTGCTAGTAATAGTATTTTACTGATGGTAGCATAGCTCTCTGCGGTCTACGCTGTGGGCAGCAGATACTCTAACCGTAAGTTTCTTTCCGTATGTCGCGGACTAGGAATCTCTGGGCAGCGGCAGAGCCAAGGAGGCTCCTCGCGGTCACGGCTGGTTTCCCGTTTCTGCTGTCGCCAGTTCTGCTTTTCGTGGTATCACGCCCTTGTGTTTTGTGGTTATGCCAAGAAAGCCTGAAAGCTTAATTATTGTATTCTCTATCTCTAGAAGAATCAAGTTGCATCCCTTCTTAAGCTTCTTTTCTTTCAGCAAATGTCAGCACAAGTCACATGTGGGGATTCCTTTTTCCTTTGCAGGTCCTTGGATTCTTGCAATATTTTGTGTATTGGGAGAACTTCTGAAACATGTATCTGTATGGAGCTCTTGGGCTGGTAAAGTAGCTGCTTAGGTGAACACGGTTGTAAAGGACCAGCTTCTGTTTTATTTGGTGGAAAACTTACCTACGATCTCAGGCGTCTGATGTTTGCTGGTTTCCTTACTGGAACCTTCATACAACTTGTGTATTGTGAAACATCAGGTTTAAGTAGGAATTTTTGGTGAAAACTCTGCATCTTGCATATAGATTCAGATGTGTGTGTGCATATATATGGTTTTTTACATATAAAAGAGTTTACACTTKAAAATTCACACATGAAAATTCTTCTCTTACTAGTTTTGATTTCTTTTTGTATTCTGTGCCTTTTTGTGATATTTGCCTAAGCAACAGCACACTTGCAATAAATCATGTTATAAATTATTTCACTTTCCATGTCTTTTAAAATGTAGTTATTGTACATCAACTGATACAAAAGTATTAGTTGTCATTCAAAATTCTAGTGAGCTGTTTTTTGAGACTTTGAAATAAAAAAGTCACTTTAAACAGTTACTGCATTAAGTACTGTGTTTACTCAATAGTATGTAAGGAAATGGTTCATCTTGCAGTACAAATACGGTGGCAAATACTGCAAATTAATGCGTTAATAACTTTCCTTAGAATATAGAGTGTAATAAGAAACCTTAAACTGGTCGGTGTGAATTATGTTTTGTGAGCTTTTGTTACAAACTCTGATTCCTTTTGTTGTTTTCTTTATCAAGACTGAGTATCTTTATAGAAAAGCAAAGAATTATAGGACAAGTGTAGGGAATGTGAATTCAAAAAGTTTTGTTGTGTTCGCTGAATATTTACTAATTTCCAACTTGCTGAGCATATGTAATAGCTTAGGTGATGTACTCCTGTTAAAAAGAAAAAAAAAGTGAAGGAGCATGACTATAAATTAATGGAAACAAGGATTTGAGTCAAATACAGCATGAAAACGTTCACATGACTTTCAGTTTTCAATTTTTTCCTTAGCTTCCGTATGTTCCTCTGCCTGTTTCACACACATACTATTGCATTTAATGTTTAACGCTGTAATTCTGTAGCCTTTTCGTAGGAATCTCTGGGTGATAATCGGGCATTAGGGGAAGAAAAAGAACAATCGGAAGCAAATACAAGTGTCTTGAAAGAAAAAAATAGCCACCCTTGTTTGCATCTAGTGATTAACTGTGTGGCTTTTCTGCACCGAGAGTGCTTGCACAGCCTCTTCCTGAATTAACCTGGCAAAGAGTATTACATCGCCGCTTAGGCGGCAAGGGTCAGTTTTCACATTGCGTTCCTGTAACGGGGAGATGTGCCGCCAGCGCGGGGACGGGCACCCCGGGCTCTTGGCGTTGTCAGGTTGTATAAGGCGCTGGCAGCCCCGCTGCATTAGCTCCTTCGTGCTGTTGAGCAACAAAAATAAAAGCAATGCTGTTCCCGCAGTGGCACGGCGCTCAGCCTCGCTGAAGCTCAAACGCCCCGAAGGTTTGCCTTGCTTAAAACGTGCTAGTTTTCTTGGTCGAGGATTAAATAGCAATTACTGGGGGGAGCTGCTTTTTTGTTGTTGTTGCTTGCTAAAGTGAAAGTCGGAGCTGGTGCTGGTGCCCGGGGTGAAGTGCATCGGTGGGACGGGAGCGGCTGCGTGAGGAGGATGACTGCTCGAGGGGCGGAACGGGTCTGTACTGCTGAGCTAGGGCAGAGGAGTGCGGGGTCTGCCGCCCCGTGCGGCGTGGGTCTTCAGCGAATTTGAGACCACTGGGACGAGCTGAGGCAGTGACAAAGGGCTCCTGGGCTGCCAGCAATTGTAAGGATTTGCTCTTTCCCGATCCACGAGGTGCTGTGCGTTTTTTGGCTTTACTCTGATAAGGTGCTGCTTGGTTTTGCTGTGTGCTGAGGGTGAGGCCGGGGTGTCCCAGCATCGACCTTCCTTCCTAGGTTTATCGTGTTGGAGCGCCAGGCCAGGCCCTGCGTGCACGGCTGCTGGCAGCAGTGTCGTCCYGTGCCTGCAGCAGGGTCGGGTGATGCAGGCTCCGGCTGTGCACGCTTGTTCATGCAGCTCCAGCGCCATGCACAACTCTGGCTACTGCTGGCTGCACTTAATCGGGTGTTTCCTCCTGTGACTGGTGTAAGCTTGGCTTGGAAAGTTCCTGCTCATCTCAATTAGGGCTAATGAGACACAGCTGCTCCATGCGATGGGCATGCTGGGGTGGGATCCTGAGGCTGTGCTGGTGGTATTGATGTGTGGGCTAACGCCAGCCTGCTGGACAGTGTGCACCCCCGGGCATTGCGCCCACCACTCGGGAGRAGCGCTGCCCGTGGCCACCCTGGCAGGTGCCTGGGCTCCTTCCTCTTGGGAGCCGTCCGTGCCTTGCTGGAGCCGCTCCCGAGAGCTTCTCTTATCAGGTGTCCGGTTTGGCTTTTCCATCAGTGCTTTGCCAAGCACTGGGATGACGTGGTTGGGCAGTGCATGAGCTGCTCCGTGCCGGCACCTGACACTGGTGTAAGAAGTCAGTGGGTGTTCTTATAGCTCTTTCTATTTTCTTTTTTTTTCCCTTATGGAACTTGGCCCTGTGGTTTTCCATTCCCACGAGACCTGTGCAAGTCAGTGCCTCTAGCTCACCCCAGAGGACAAGCAGCTCTGAGACGATGCTAGACTTCTAAATTCTTGACTAGCCAAAAGTTTGGGAAGTAGAAGAGACATTCATTGATGTGTTCGCATCTTTTGCAGTCATTTACAAACTAGGTTTTAAGGAGTCAGACCACTGTGTCAGATGGTTTTAATTGTTTTGTTTGTATATTTTGTGTATATATATGGATTTATATACACACATACCCACAAGTTTTAAATAGACACTGCCACAAAAAGCTTTTCCTAGCAGAGATGAGTGAGGAGGCAGACAAACCCACTGCCACCTTTGCAGAAGCATTTAACTGTAGTAGCAGGACAGAGGCAGCAGGTTGACTACAGCCATGGCAATTTTCCTCAAAATCAGTATTGGGGCTGCTGGGTTTTATCCAAAAGTCTCCTGTTAATTGCTCAAGGTCTATGAGAAATGCTTTTCATCCCTTCGTTGCATGCACATAACCTGCCTTCTTGTGCCGGGCAGCAATCGTGGCGCTGCCAGCAGCGAGGGCGAGCAGGGGCCAGGCAGCAGCCCCCGTGGCAGCGAAGCCCCCTGGCTTGGCGCTCGCCCTGTCAATCCCCACAGTGCCCTTTCCTTCCTTCCTTCCTTTATTTTTTCCTCCATGTGCCCGAGTTCAGCTGTGGTGCTGCTGGGAGGAGCCTTCATGCTTTGTTTTCCTAAAATTGCTTTGTTTATTCTCAGTAGCAGCATGCAATTTTTGTTGGCAAATGACAATATATGCCAGCTTCAATGCAGCTTTGCAGCACTGGCTGCTCCTGCCAGCACGAGGCTGTGGTGCCCGAAACACAGGGCATGAAGCTGCCTGCTTCCTTTGAGCACAGAGCTGCTGCCTGCACCGTTTTCTGCTTAGCAAACACTTGCTCTGTCTTTAATTACTGCTGCTAACAGCACCAGGGGAGAGAAAGCAAAAGCCAGAAATAAATAGCAAGGGGTGATCAATTGGGCATGAAACCCTTGTTATCGATCACCTTTAACCTCAGTTTAAAGTAATGACAGAGCTGCCCTTTAGTGGCGCAGCGGCTGCCTCAGGGCTGCATCCATCACGGGAGGTTGGGGCAGCATGCAAGAGTCTCCTGCAGGGCTGTGCTTGGGTAGTACCCATGGCCTGGGTGCATGAATCCCGTCCCCAAAGATGAGCATTTCCTGGTTGCTCCCTGCTTTTGGTACTGCTAGAGCAAGYGCAGCCATGCACCCTGCTCCCTCCGTCTCCCCTTCCCTAGCCGTGGCGCCGTTTGTCGCTGTCACCCTGTGCAGTGCCCAGCGACAGGTTTGCACTGGCCACGCAGGAGCGCGGCAATGCGGTGCGGCCTGTGGGAGCGCCCGGGGCGGCAGCGCGCTTGCTGCACCCGGCACAACTCTGTGCAGCCTGCGCCTGGCTGGTGCAGGTGTCCCCGGGTGGCAGCACTGTGCCGGCGGCTCTGCTGGGCTGTGTCTGGGCTCAGGATGGTGGGGCAGGCACACGCTGGAGCCGCAGTGCGGGCGCAGGGCAGTGCCGGCCGCTGTTTGCACTGACGGCAGGTGAACGCAGGCAGCCCTGGCACCTTGCTGCAGAAACACCCAATTTGCTGTCACTTCCCCTCCTGAATGCTTCAACTGCTGGGGTATCTGCATGTGTTTGCACACTGTGTTTTGCAGTGTCGCAAGGGGCTCCCTGTGCCACAGGACTCTGCCTGTTCCCTGCAGCTGCCCAGAAACACCATGGTTGCCTCAGCATGGCTGCGCACACTCTGCTCTGGCAGTGCAGGACGTGAAGCTGTGCCGATGGGAGCCGTGCAGGTCTGGGTGCCGCGCGGTGCACTGGCCAGCAAGCATGGAGTTCCAGTGGTGCCTCCCCTGGAAGGGCCTGCACTGGGCAGCCCATTACGATGGCACCTTGTTAGAGCAGCATTGCTATGGTGATGCAGTAGGGCAATATATCATCAGAGACCTTCTGCTGGTGATGTATGGCTCTGAGCAGGGCTCTGGAGAGCAGCGGCCCCAAGCCCGCAAGGGAAGGCAGCCTTTGCTGCAGAAATGCTCCCCCTTCCCTAGGGCAAACTCCAGAACTGCCATGCATCACCGTGTCCCCTGGCAGAGCAAGGCACGGGTGGCAGGAATGGTGGTGTGGTACAGCATGGCACGGCCAGCCTAGGATGACCTGCCAAAGCCACCCAGGGGTGAGCACTGTGTCCCAGCACTGTGCTTCACCACCTCTGCGTGGGAGCTGCATCACTCTCCRCTCGGTGGGCTACATAAGTTGCTTCAGTGGCACAGGCTCCAGAGAGCAGAGAGAGCGTATGGGTTGCTCTAGCAGCCAAGTATGCAGCATGCACAGGGTGTAATTCAGTTTTAATTAGCGAAGAAGAAAGCAGCAGGGTCAATACAATGCATGCCTGTGTTTGCAAAGAGAGCAGCGCTCGGCGCAGRGCAGATGCAACTGAGTGGGAAGCCTGCGCGGCGTGGGAAAGCCGTGGGAACACCGCGGCTCCTCCAGCCCCGGTGCTGCACCTGCCCCGTGGGGTGTCCACAGCATGGGCACGGCCAGCCGCTGCCGCTAACGTCCTTACAACGCTCTGCTGCTGGCCCAGGAGCAGGGCGGGGGCTGGCAGGGAATGGGGCCCACCGGGGCACAGCTCCCAGCATAGCTCCAGGCGCCTCTGGAACTGAGGCACGGGAAGCCGAGGGTTTTGCCCTCCCTGTTTTGCTTGCAGCAGGTGGTGCTGCCAGGCTGGCGCGAGCCAGCACTGGAGGGCAAAGCCCTCTCCCAGGCCAGGGGCAGCAACATCTCGCAGAGATTAATCTTTAGTGGTGACYCCTGGAGCAAGGATTGAAGCAAAGGGAAGAAGCAGAGCAGAACAGAGATCCGACAACAAGCAGCTGCAGGGCAGCACTACAGGAACACGCGACCTCCTGTTTCTTGGGCTCGGTGGGCTGCAATGCCTACATGCAACGATGTTCCTGTGCGCAGGCAGCAGCCCAGTGCCTGAGCCCCTGTGCATCCCTGCCAGGACTCCTCCACACCGGTTCCTGCCCTGCTCCCAATTCCTCTCTCATGCTGCCTTTGCCTTGCACCGTCTGCGCCATGCGCCAGGAATCAGTGAGTCACCTGGACTTTCCTGTTCAGTTCCCAGGAGGTGGCTCTGCTCCAGGGAGCCAGCGCTCCCAGCCCTGCTCTGGGAGCCTGGTGCCACCCAGTGTGATGGCACATCTCCACCAGCACCCAGCACTTGTGAGCTGCTCCCGCCGCACAGCTGGTCCCACAGGCCAGGTGCCAAATGCACCAGCCCTTCCCAGGTTCAGCTCCAGCAGTCTTGGCCGATTCCCTCCCAGCCCCTTTCCACCAGTTTGCAGGAGCTGGCAGGTGAGATCCTGGCACCATCTTCTTTCTCAGTTGGCTGAGGCTGGGTGCAACGTCCCTGCACTGCAGGTTGCTTGCCACAGGCCAGCCTTGCCATGCACAGGTGCCTCGTTATGAAAAGGCATCTCGCCATGCATGGATGCCTCACTGTAAATGGATGCCTTGCTGTGCACGGGCACCTCGCTGTGCATACTTGCCTTACTGTACACAGGCACCTTGCTATACACAGGCTCCTTGGTGTGCATGGGCATCTCGATGTGTGTGGGTGCCTTGCAGTACCTGGGCACCTCACTGTACACAGGTGCATTGCTGTGCACAGGCACCTCGCCGTACACAGGTGCCTCACTGTGCACAGGTGTCTCGCCATGCACAAACACCTCACTGTGCATGGGCACCTCACTGTACACAGGTGCATTGCTGTGCATGGGCACCTCAATGTGCATGGGAGC
This sequence comes from Rhea americana, assembly GCF_003343005.1. Taxonomy (NCBI): domain Eukaryota; kingdom Metazoa; phylum Chordata; class Aves; order Rheiformes; family Rheidae; genus Rhea; species Rhea americana. The sequence goes on along the minus strand of NW_028186459.1, from coordinate 377,995 downwards.
CTCACTGAGCGTGGACACTTTGCCGAGCACAGGCACTTTGCATCCCCTGAACCCTGAGATTCCTTCCAGCTCTGCCAGTCAATCCATGAGAACAGGGTGCAGGGTGCAAGGGCTGRTAGGATCTCCTTGTGCAATAGGGTGTGGGAGGTGTTTTGCAGTCTGAGCACCAGCCATACACAGGTCCATCTGCTGCTGCTGCTTTGTTGCTCAGCAGGAAGAGCCTGGCGGCCGCGCTCCCAGTGCGGGGACACAGCCTTGGCCTCAGCTCACTCTCCACATGCGTTTTTCACCTTTGAACAACAGCAGCTGGATTGTCTGAAGTTGCCTCTCACTCCTTTCTGGGGCTTGGGTTGCCAAGAGCCGACTGACGCATTTAACAGCAGCAGTGGGTGCCGAGGAATTTGGCAGGAGCCCAGCCGCACGAAGCACAAAGGCCATGGCCGTTCCCAGTCAGGTTTTCTGAGCTCAACGCCCCCAGAACAGGCTATGCTGGGGCAGTTTCTGCTCCCGCGGGATGCACAAAACCCTGGGCACCGGGACGTCCACATGCAGGCAGGCCTGCTGCATGTAGCACTTGGCACAGAGTAGGGAAGCCAAGCCTCTGCTAGTGCCTTTCTGAGGTTTGCCACCCCTGCTTCGAGATGTGAGAAAGCTTAAACACATGCTGAACACAAACTTGCATGGATGATAACTTGCATGTGTGTGCGCTCATGTGTGAACTGCTGTTTTTGTTACATTTCCTGGAGAGAAAATCGTCCTGCCAAGCACAGACTGGTGGGAGAAGAGCAGCCAGCATGACTCCCTGCGTGCACCCGCCCGTGCTCCCGCCAGTGTCCGCCGTCGGAGGCAGGAGCACGTCGCCTTGCTGGCCCCGCAGCAGGCTGGCACACAGCCCGCCGGCGCTGCCACGGCCCCGTCCCGCTGCGGGGTGTGCAGCTTGTGCAGGCTCCTGAAAGCCTCTCCCGCCTGCCCCTTCCCATGGGAGCTCAGCAGTGCCTAACGTCCCGGCGGGAGGAAAGCCCTGCTCCGTGGCAGAGGTGCTGGAGCTTCGTGCAGGAGAGCGGGGCCGCGGCGCCGGCGCTGCACCCGGGGCCGGCGCACGGAGGGAGCGGGGCCAGCGCGCGGATGCCGGGCGCATTCCTGCGGCTCAGGCCGAAAGAGCAGCATTATCCCCGAGGGGCGCGGGCCGGCCGCCGCCTGCGCGGCCCCGGCGAGCGTGGGCTGCCGTCACTCAGGGGCCGCGGCGGCGGCTCTGCCGGGGGAGGAAGGGTTAGCGCCGCAAGAGGCTGAAGAATACAGGCTTGTTCGGGGGAATTATTCACYGGGTCCCTGCCGTAGGTGGACGGCAGCGGATTAGAAGGAAACATTATCTCTCAGGGCAAGTTCAGAAGGACAAATGAAGCCAAACTGGCACGGGCTGAGAGTCTCAATACATTTTTCTAYTTGCGCTACACATCTGGGAGAACAAAGTGCTCAGTGTGAAAGCTCAGCAGGGCCTTTTCTTCCCCGCAGGACCACAAGAGTTCAGCATGAGCCCAAGGGCCACGTGTTGGCTATTAGTCCAYTACAAAGAGCGTTTGAGTCGAGGATTTAAAGCCTCATAAAAACATTATTGTCTGCATCCTGGGACATTTGTTTGCTGGGACATCACAGCACTGAAAAAATGTGACACCCCCCCCTCCCCGCAGCTGTGCTCCTCACCGCTCCGGTCACACGCTGGCCACCTAAGAGGGGCCGCGGCCGGCCACCTCCGCCGGGCCACGCCGCCTTGCAGCCGGCCGGCGCTGCCCCGTGCCCGTCTCCGTGCCCCCTGCCCGGCGCCGGAGGGGGTCCTCCCTGGTCAGGACACGGAGGACTGGAGAGGTCTTGCCTTGCTCTGCGGCAGCGCTCAGGCTGGCCCCGGGCAGCACCCAGGCGTCCTTCCCTGCTGTGCTGGCCACCGGGACCATCCTGCTGGAGACTGCTGCGCCTCGGCCTCCCGAATGCAGCTGGAGCTGCGGCACTTGGCTTTGGGCTCTCTGGAGGGGGAATGATGGGTTTTTAGCGTACAGGCAGGTGGACCTGACAGCTCCTCCTGCACCTAGGGGCTGGGATCGATGGATGCACGTTCATGACATTTCTGGGGTAGGAGCTGCTTGCTGCCTTCCTCAGTTAATGCCATTTTGACAAAAAAGTGGCCATATGATTTTGATCTAGTTAAGCCCATGGCCAGACTGTGTAAGATGCCTGGACATCTATGGGACAGTTTTCAGAAGGATTTTGTTTTGCGCTTGGATGGTCTTCCAGCGTACAAGACGGTCAGCTTTGGTGTGGACCAGCCCCCGGGGAAGGCGCTTCGGAGCCGCTCTGGAGGCGAGCGGGACGGGGCTGCCCACGAGTGAGGCCGCCGGCCGGCCGTGAGCCCTGGCAGGCAGCACCCAGCGCTCCTGCGGCTCCGCACGCCAGCGCTGTGCCAGGCCGCCCGCGCTGCGGCTCTGCTCCCCCCGGGGTGCCGCGGGAAGGAGCACGTGCTTTCGAGACACTGAAGGAAGCAGAATATATCATCTGATCACAAAGCCGGCATCAGTGTTAAAGAGCACGTGATGGGAAATGTCTCTGATGATGCCTTCTTGGGTACGTGGGAGAAAAACCCATGCACAGACTCCACCGAGGGGCATGGGCAAAAAAGCAGAGCTGCTGAGTGCTCTGCAAACTCGTRCAAAGCCGCAGCTCTGCCGCGATCGCTGCTACCGTGAAGATAAACTGGCCGTTGTTGCCAAAAATAAATGTTAGTGTTCCAAACCCACACTTCAAGAGCACCAGCTCATTAGCGATGCATATCATTTGGCTCTGGTCCCACACCTTCCAGCTCGTTATAAATATGCAGTTGCTGCTGGCTCTACCCCAATCATCTCTGCAATCAGAGCTTTTAATTAGGTTAATTAAATTGTATCAAACCTCACAGGGATGCAGTTCACTGATGCTGATGAGGCAGCCAAAACAGACCTTAACTCTGGCTCTAATGAAGGCCCTGCTGCCTGCTGCAGCTAATGACAGCGCATAATAAATCAGAGCTTCCCTCAAAAGGTGCACCAGGGCTTGTGCCTTGCTAAGCGCGATCTGTGTGCACCAGCTTACTGTGTTGGGCTCTAGGGCTGCGAAGTCAGGGATGGCTGGGAAACACGTCGGGCTCCTGCCTGCTCCGAGTGGTGCTCTGCACCATGGTTCATGGGGCACAAAAGCTGCCAGTGTGCAACTGTGGTGCTGGCAGAGCACACACAGCCGTTTTTGCCTTGCCCTCACTCTGCGAGGACGCCCAGCTTCTCCCAACCCAGGCAGTGCCAGGTACGGATTTGTCTGAACCCACCGGGACCGAGCGGGAGGCAGGAGCGTCCTGTCAGGAGAGGGCTGTGGGGACAGAGGAGCCAAGAGAAGTTTTCAGCAGGGCTGAATAGCAGTTGCTTGCTCCTACTTTGCAGTAGTGACCTTCTGCAGGAGGCGGTGGCCTGTGGGCTGGGCAGCACCAGGTGGTGGTGGATGGTGGAGGCCGTGCTTCTCTCCAGGTGCCCAGCCAGAAAACGAGGCCTGGAGCAGAACCRCCCCCGAAGCCTCTGCCCAGCGCTGCTTCTGCTGCTCATAGGCTGTTGCAGTTGGCTGGAGATGATCCTGTGAACATTTTAATGCAGCCCACTATTAACTTTTATAGGTGGTCATTATCAACTGAGCTCCTCAGCTTGAAYGAGGAATTATGTGAAATTACTATATGGCACAATATCATTCTGAGTCAGCTGAGACCTGAGCAGTGAATCCATGGGGTATTTTGGTATCTTCCAAGCTGCAGGGAATCTCCTTGCTAGAGAACCGGTTGGTTCAGCCTCCAATACTATAATTACAGCAAGCGGAAAATAGCTGTGAGCTGTCTCACTCTGTCCTTGCCTGCAACAGCCCAGCGAGAGGGTGCTGGATCTCCCAGCAGCTCCATGAGCCCTGCACGGTGGCCGAGTTGCAGGGCATCTGGTTCGGTTATAGGGCGCTGACTCCTCCTGGACTCTTGCAGAAGCATTTTGGTACTTTAGGACGAGCAACTACACCAAGGATTTTGGGGGTAGGAATGAGAGCAAGGCCTGAGAGATGGACTGCAGGGAGGAGTTCAGCCATGTGCCGCAGAGCAGGCCTCTCTGGTTCAGGGACTGACCCCTGGGGACACGGGCCCGGATAAGAGCTTAAAGTGCCTCTGACATCGCCTGATCCTGGTGATCGCTTCTCCGTGCACTTCCTGGTGCAGAACCTCCTGGGAAACACCACGTCSCGCTCGGAGTTGCTCCCGGGCCGTCTGCACGTGGCTGCCGCTGCCGGCGCTGGTCCCTGCTGCAAGCATCCTCGCGCCGCTCGGTGTCTAACAGCCTTCTGGGGCTGGGCCAAAACCTGGCGGCCCTCGCGGGACGCGCCCTCCGTTCCCTCCCTTCGCTGCCCGCGGCAGTGCTGCGGCGTGTTGGCAGGACGCCCTGCCCGACACCCGGGGGTTTTGCCCTGCAGCCGGTCGCTGTCCTGCGAGACGCGCTTCCGTGCCGAGGCGGGACGACCCTTCCCGAGGAGCCGCGAGCGCGGCGGAGCGCGGCGTCCGGCACGTCGAGCCGCTCCCCGTGGCGGGCCGCTCGCGACGCCGGGGCCGAGGCCGCGCTCTCCGCGACGCCGCGCGCGCGCCGGCCTCCAAGCCGTCCCTCCGTCCCCTGCGCGGCCGCTCCACCCCTGCGGCAGCTCCCCCTGCGCAGCTGAAGCCATGCGGAGATACCGATTGAATATTTACTCCGATAGCAACCCAAAAGAAATTTTACTTCAAAGACTGCCCACCCGATGAGTTGGGAATCTTGACGAGCCTTAAAAAGCAATTTTTAAATAAAGTTCCCCGGTACACATATGTCGACTTTATTTTTAATCTAGCTTTTAATTCCTCTTGCTTTTTGTATTTCCCTGAATATTGCCAACCTGAAGCTTTCAAAATTAATGAGTAACGCTTGGCTGAAACCTTGCGGCGGCCCGGCCCGGCCCGGCCCGGCCCGGCTCGGCCCAGCTCGCCCCGCGGGCCGCCGCCGCCCCCTGCCGGCCGCCGCCGCCCGCTTCTCTCCGTTCTCGCCGGCAGTGGGGACCTTTCCAGGTGTACCTCCACGCTGGTTCTACGAGGGAGGGAAAGGGGCCCGTTTTCCCATGCAGTGTCTAAAATTTTCCTCCGGATTGGTCTGATGCTGGATTGTCTCCCAGTGGAATGGGAAGACTTCCTGTTCCATATGGAGAAGTCTGAACTACTTTTAAAAGTGAAATATAGTCTCCTCCTTAATATTTCCCATAAAAAAGAAAAAGATAATGCCACAGTTGTTACAAACTTGGGAATATTTGTAATTACAAGAACTACATCCACGGCTACTCTGAAGCTATACTTCAGCACCTGCTTTCCTCTAAGACAGGCTAGAAAAACTTCCAACATGAGAAGGATTCAAGAAAGAGTATCTTTTCTGATCATCTTGCATGGGCATGTGCTTACTACTGGCAGACATACTACAAGTGAGAGATAAGGGAAGGAATGTTTACGCCCAGGCTCTCCTAACTTGCCTGAACTACTCCCGGACACTCAAGGATGTCTCCATTGTTCTCACTGGAAACCCTCCTCCAATTACCAAAGCAGCAACAAGTATAACATAAACAGAACAGGACAAACTTCAGTCCCACGTTGGGCCTTTGAGTTGCTTCTCCCCATTTATGAATCTCAGTACTGCCACTGTCCAGCTTAGTAAATTACACCAGCAATTCCTCAGAGTAGGAGCATGCCCCTTTATCCCACACCTTACAAAATAAGCAGAGTTATGTGTATATGTACACTCTTCTTAAGTACCAAGGTTGTTCATAACGGATGAGATTCCTTTCCTTCCTATAGAGTGGAAGAACCAATTCCTCACTTCAGCACCATTTCTAAAAGTCTTTGGCAAATATGATGCCTGAATTTAGCAACGTGCCCTTAGCAATGCCTTTCACTGCTAAAGTTTCAAACAAACAAAAAAAAATCAAAGGTGGATGTGGAAAAAAGTGATTAGGAAGATAACATTCAACTTCAGCCTGCTAAAAAAGCTAGCTAGGAAAGCTGACCTAGAATCTTGTGTGTGTTTGACTGTGTCATAGTCTGCTGGCCATGCAACTGAAAGTAACAAAAAGCCTGGAATACCTTTTCTGTTTGTGTGCTGCTTGCACTCCATTTTCCAGTCTCATAGCTTTGACCTTGACTTTTCAAGGATTGCTTACAGTGCACATCACTAGCACATTCAGGTACCTCTTGTGGGTTTCCAATGTAAATGCTGTGAGGACAAACTCTTTGATTTATTAATCTATTAAATAGATACAATGTGTTTATGGCTACAGAAGGCCCACAGTAATTTGTTTTGACAAAGCATTAGGCTGCAGTGGAAGTCAGACTGATATTGACAGTGCATCAGTACTTCTTCATAAGGAGAATCCTTTCTTTTAAACAGAGATGATTACATTAGTTATTTCATGGAAGAGTTAACGTTTCCGCTGAAATTTGAACTTGTAAATAGCTGGACTGTTTGTTGTCTCTTTCTTCACCTTCACTTTCTGAGTTTTGTCCTGAAAAAAGAACAAGAAAACTACTTCACTTGCTAGCATATAAGAAGAAACCTCTTTACAAAAGCCCTGCCCGAGACTGAAGAAGTGTTAGTGAAAAGTGAACACTTTCCATTATTTAAATGGGGGTTATATTTCCATTTGCTTTTCTAATTTTAGTTTGTCAGACACAATGTTTTGTTCATAGGCACCAGTGGATGGAAAATTCCAGCAAAACAAGTAGCTTCTGCTCATTAGGATTTTAAAGGTTTTGTTGTAAGCTATAGAACTTCTTCCTTTTTTCTGCTACTTGAAAGCACTACTTCGGTACTTGAGAGATGACAGCAATAGTAGTACAGAAAGGACTGGGTACACCATTTCAAGAGTTAAATCTTTGTCCTTGCTAATGTGGTAGAGTTGTAATAGCAGATTATTATTATCTTCTTTTTTTAATTTAAGTTACTAGTCATGTTACAGATTGAATACTTTGGGAAACCATCTTCTTGTCTTCTTCATACTAAAGAGTTACTTACTTTTAGGAGTTACCTGGAAATGTCAGTATAAAACTGGACGTCAACATAAAATTGTAATGAAGAAGTACATACATACAAAACTAGACCTAAAGATCTTAACAAAACAGATCCCAAAACTAAATCCCTCACCAAAAGATCTTTGCGTGTCTGGATTTTCTGTGCAATAACAAACATTGTCTTTTCTCGCTCAATACGCTGCTTCAGGAGGTCATACTGATTCTTCCTCTGTTGGGCTAATTTCTGGAGAAGAAAAAGAAGCATTTTTAAGAAATAAAGAAACAAGACATTGGTCTGGAACTGATCCCTTCTGAGAGCTTGGCCCTCACAGACTTTTTTGCATTTTAAACATTAACAACAGAGCTCTTCTAAAGAATGCTGTTTCTGTTCTGTGGCTAGATTCCAGAAAACTATGCAACACCTTGATTATCAGACTAGAGGTTTTCTAGTTAGGACTTGATTCTCCTTGCTTGTTTTAATCTCTTAAATCCAAACTAAAAAAAGTTTCTTCTAACCTGGCTTGGATACTATGGAGCCGCATTTGGCAGGTAGTTTTTGGAAATCTCAATTTTCTAACTCACCTTCAATGTTGAGCGTAAGAGAATATTTAACTTTGAAAGGAAAACCCACAACTCTTTATTCAGAGAGGAAAAAAGGCCTGTGACCAATTCCTGAAGTACCTAGAGCTGCACATTGCAAAAATGCAATTTGTTTGGTCATGCTTATCTACCAAGAACTGATGGTTTTCCCAGCACAAAATGGTATTACTGCAGGTGTGATTTAAGTAATTACATCTAAAGAGAACAGATCCCAACATGCTTACAATATGACTCAGACATTCAGAGAAGATGCATCAGTCTAAAACTTGTCCAACTGCTTTACTGACAAGTCAAATTGAGAAAGCTGGCAAGATGGAAGGGACCACAGGATGTTATCTGACATCTGAATCAGAAGACAACAGACTACAAATTTACCAAACAGCTATTTCAGACAATTTTATTTTTACCATATACATACTGACTCAAGCTTATAAGACTGTCCACTACATCAAAACTAATTAGGAGATATTTATAGTGCTAGAGTCAAGTTTAGCTATTTCTAGGACTGCACTGCTGTGATATTAAAGCATCAGAATCAAAGTTGATGTTGTGTAAGCAATTCATGCTGAAGAATCATGAAACATTTTAAATCAGGAAAGCTGAGAAATGAGACTACAGGTTAAATGTCTTTGAGAAGAAAGGTAGGGGGAGAGTCGGGGGAGACAAACCCCGAATCTCAAATCATACTATGCTTAGAACCTAACGGGAAAAAATACCATGAGATCAGAACCCTAACCTTTTATTTCTGCAACAGAAAGACTACTATGATTGTTGGCATTACAGAAAAGGAGAATAAACTCTATAACTGAAATTTCACAGATATAGCTATGTTGGAAGAAGCTCTTTCACATCACCTATGCAGGAGTACAAGTTTTTTTTTGAGTTGTGGAGAAGATTTACCAGTGAGATGCTGTTAAATCACACTTAAAACTACAGTAATCTAATGAAAAGATGTTCCCATAGGTTTATGTTGTGTAACAGAGGAGAAGTATATGAAATTTGTCAAGGAACATCTCCAGTCAAATCTAAACCACTCCACCGTGGCCCATATTTCTGCAAAGAATACCAGTCACAACTCTTGATTTATAATCCATAGTGATCTGTGATATGACTAAACAAATTCTCCATGTTGGTCCAGGATTTGACCGTAGGTCTACAGATATTCATGATTATGTGACATATGGTATAGCCCTGTGTCACCGAAAAAAATTCTAGGATAACAGAACAATTTTGTCCTCCTCCAAAACATTCCAGTGAACCCTTTTGAGGATTTATTACAAAAAAGAGGTAAAGAGTAAGTTAAGAGCACTACAAAACAAACAGTGGCAGCACAGACTACCTTTAAGAGGGCAGGATCCGTAGCTCCCTTCAGTGTCTCCTTCTGTAATTTTGCAATGGTTGGTCGGTTGTACACTCTATCTACTAGCTCTGGAACGGTATTCAGATGAGTTGCAATATCGAACTCTCGAACTAAAAATAAAAAAAAAAAAGAATAATAGGAATAAAAACTCCCACACTTCTTAGACTAATGCTCAGCAAACCTTCCAAATGGAGCTTATGTACAGTCAGCAATGGAGAGACCCCTAGTAAGATAGCTCTTGCAGAACTAAGGCCTTCTCTAGCTATCAAAAGGGATTTTCAGAATGCTTAAACTACTTTTCCTGAAATAGAAGCTTCTTTTATGACAACAGCATAAAGAAAACACCACAGTATTCTACAGATTTTACACAACCTGAAAGAAAGCATTAAAAAA
>NW_028186459.1:367089-368509 GCF_003343005.1 Rhea americana | reverse complement strand
ATTAAAAAAAAAAAAAAAAAAAGTTCAGACAAAGGCTTTATGTATCTTACCTTCTTTTTTGGTATCAAAGAAGAACACATGCTTGTTGGGCTGCTTCCCCTCAGCATCCAGGAGATGGAGCTCCGACTTCAGCCTTTCAATTTTCTGCAGAAAGGAAAAGTTGATCTCAGTTTTGCTGAGTATCTGTAACAAGGTGAATCTGAAAAAGATCTGTCTTCTTTTTCAGTCTTCTTTAAACATACTTAGTCTATATTTATGTTGTCTCCTCAAAACCTTCTCAGATTGAGGTTAACAGTAATTTCTAGTACTACCCAGCCAAATATGCACAAATCATTTTTCAAACATGTGTAACTTACCTTGATATCAGACAAAACAGAAAGGATTACCTTGAAAGTGCTAGCAAAAGTCTGAAGGAAAATCCAAAGCTGAATTTATTTAGCTTTGATTAAGTATGTTGACCACATTGTTTAATGTAGTTCCACTAATGGTAACATGTGGACCAATACCAGGGAATAAATCATTTTCAGAAGTTGTCAAATGTGTACTGTCTGCCTAGAATATTCAACCTATTTCAGTAACAATAATCCTCTATGCTTGTTAAATATGAGAAAAAAAGTGTTTAACATCTGAAATTTGCGCAGAAATTTGCCTTATTTTAGGACATCCAATATACAGTGAGGTTTTTAGTACAGGTTACACCCTGAGGATCCATACAGAACTCCACTGACATTTTCACCTGTCATTTCTGGTATTACACAAACCCAATTTCACCAACCATAAACACAAACAGCCAACAACCACAAAAAAATAAAGTTCCTCAGCCAATTGAGGAACACTGAAAAAACAAAGTATTACCTTGGCTTCTGCCACTCTTTTCATTTCCACATACTTGAGATCCTGCGTCCTCATCACTTTCACTTGTTCAGGGGTCACCTCATCCTTTGGCTGCTTAATTACATGAACTCCATCCTAAAACCAGATGGCAGACTGTACTCAGAAGTGCGGGTGTCTCCCCTGCCGCAGCGAGCTCTCACAGAAAGCAGAAGGCCTCTGCTGTCCGGTGCCCACAGATGCTCTCCCTTCTCCCAAGTCTCTCAATTGTGCCAAACCTTCTACGCTGGTAACTAACCCACACATTAAAATGGAAACAAGAGAGGAAAAGGCGGGAGCGACCCGTCGCAGCGCCTCAGGTCTCACCTGCAGCTTGGTGTGCGTCATCTGGAAGTAGAACTCATCGGGGTTCTTGTCCAGCGCCTTCTTCTGCAGCGCCCGCAGGGCCTCCTGCTTCTTGTGGTAGTCGCTGGAGGTGGCACGGCGAGTGATCAGGCCGCCGCAGGGCTGCGGAAGGGCCTCACCGCAGGGCGCAGGCCAGGGGTTGGGAGAGGGTCCAGGGGCTGGAGGTTCAGGGCTAGGGGCCGGG
>NW_028186459.1:333166-365806 GCF_003343005.1 Rhea americana | reverse complement strand
CCAGGTGGGGCCGAGCGGGCGGAGGGCGGCGGGCCGGGGGTGGCGGGCCGGCCCGGGGCCGCGGCGCTGTCTGCGGAGGAAGGGGGGCAGCGGGGCCTCCCGGGGGCCCCGGCTCGGGCTCACTGCGCCTTTCACCAAGGTGGGAACTCGCTCGGGCAGCTGGACCTAGTTCTGTCTTCTAGGAAGTACAGTTTATGTCATCTTCTGAAAGAAAAAAGAATTGGCACCTTAGTCTCTTTCCCGGACTGTAAAGTTGTAATCCTTAAGCTGTATTTTATTAAGCAAGCTCTAAAACCTTATCCGTACAATAAACTCAGAAGCAAACTTAAGCCAAATGCTCACACTGAGTATAGAGAAGTTTTTAGCACCTTCTAAATGGTTACTTTATGCCCAAGAAGTCTGAGGGTAGGGACAGTTTTAAAATTACTTGAAGCCTATTTTTTTTCCTGTTAGAGGATGACTCAAAAGTCATAGTTGGGATTTTACTTCTTTAAGAAATAGCTCAGCTGCTTTTCAAACTGTTCTTTATTGAATATGGTTTGGTTTTACATTGTTATATAATTTCTTTCAGATCATGTCTTCTTGATTTTTCATTTTCTAGATATTTTGTACATGTGGTTATATTAATCATTTCCTGCTTCCCTGAGATATCATGGGAATGCTGGATATACTTTATGGTTAGCCTGGCTGAAGCATATTAGGAGTTATCCTGTGCTTCCTGAAAGCTAAATAGGTGGGATGTGATGGTGGTTACATGTCTTTACTGTGTAGGCTTTGATATTGAGGTCTCTCTGTTTAGATTTGTATTGAATCTATCCATTAGCGCCTTGTTTTGAAAATAATAAAGAAATATTACTAATTTGGAAAACTTGTCATAGGAGTATAGGGAAGGCTTTCCTGGCCCAGGCCAAAGGTCTGATAAGCTCAGTATCCTGTTGGCTGCACTGGCTGCTGGTGAATGGCTAGGGAAGAGCTGGGACAAAGTTGTATGTTTGGGTGCTTTTCTGGCTCCTCTACCAAGCTTTGGAAATCTGTGGCTTTTCCAGCTGCAATGTGTGATTGTCAAATACTCTGTTACTATTCACTTCTGAGAACCATTTTCTTGGATATTTCCTCTGAAGCCTCTGGTATTTAAAAGTCTACTTTTGAGTAATATTTTTTTCTGGTATTTACAAAGGTGTTGGAGCTGCCTTATTTCCCTAATCTGCTTTATCGAGAGATGGTTTGTCTTCCTGAAAGGCAGGCTATCACCAGCATGGCAGGAAAGGAGGAAAACTGTCATTTCTTCTGTCTTATTTTTGTGCCATTTCTTCCTTTTTATAGGATAGAGACCACATGATTGCTCTTTCCTCTGCAGTTACTTCTGTAACATTTTTTTTGAAATAGATGAAGAGTTGTTGGCATTAGTTTGAATTTACTTAGCTAGGGCTATAATTTTGAATATTTTTTTAAGGCTGGCCTAGTGTTAACAGACAAAAAATACAGGCAATATTGTTAGTATTTGTGTGCCCCGAAGTGGATACTTCATAGGAAAAAAACATGATTTGGACCAAGAACTCCTTAAGCCTATATATAGGGCATGGAGGAGACATACTAAAGCCAAAGCAGTGTTTGGGATGACCCAGAATTCTAGGAAGCCCTGTGAAAAATCTCTTGGTCCTCATCTTCTGGGTTATCCTGTCTCCATGTTAGAAGTTTTTGAGGTGCCTCTTTTGGAAGAGACTATGGACATTCCTGAATGTTGCATCTCCTTTGTCTTCAGAATAGCACTCAAAAAGCTGAGAAATGACTAGCGTGCTGAGGATCAGGCTGGTTCCTTGGCCTTTGGAAGGATGGTAGGTCATTGCTCTTCCCTCCACAGGGCTCGCAGCCATCTGCAGTGTGTCTCCTGTCAGCTCTGCTTCCTGTTTACACTGCTGTTCATTTTAGAATGGACTCTGAAACAGCCATGCTAACAGAGGACATGGCCAGCCCTTGGAGGGCTCAGCCCTGTGAGGCTGTTACAGGGGGAGAGGGCAGGAATCTTTTTCTGGCCCATGTTATTGTATCTGCCCTGCTCACACATCCTGTAGAATGGGATCATCACACATCCTGTAGAATGGGATCTTTGTGTGGCTATAGACAATGTTCACTGGTCAATAGATTTCAAAAGGATATCAGAATATCATGTATGTTTAGCTCAGTGATGCTCAGGGGTTCACTTCTGTCTTGAAGCTGCTAGTCTGAAACCCTTAACTGATGGAATCAGGAAAAGATTCTCTGTAGGCAGATTACTGATGTTCCCAATGCACCACCTATGGAAGCAGCTGTTTTGATTTGCAGTCAGGGCTCAACTTATTCTACTGCTTGTTCTACTAGGCAAGATGCTTTCTACTGTGGGTTCCTAATTGCAGCTCAGTTGATGCTGTTATGCAGCCTGCTGCTTCCTGCAATACCAACAGGAAAACAGAATAAGTTGATGCCTCTTCAGGGTCAAGTGACTCCTTTCCTCCTGGGGAAAAGACTTTTGCCGTAATCGTAACACTGATGCACGAGACTTCCATGGTGGTCTGCTCGGATTCTGGTCTGTTTGTGGGATTTGCACTGTGCTCAGCTTGCATAAGGTTATGTTTGAAGAACGCTAACTGCATCAGTAGCATCAGGAGAGAGATGAATGTTACCCTTTTTGCCTCTGCCTCACCTTTCATGTCAAAAAGTTTCCATAGACAAAGGTGTCTACAGAAAATTGGGAACTGACTGGCTGTGTCTAAATAAAAGCCAGAGTTCTTAACTGGGAAAATGGCCTTGTGATGGCTGCAGTAAGGAAACCATTCCCAATCCTCCTCTAGTGCTCAGTATCCCTGATCAACATCTGTTCTTGGATTGCCAGTGCCCTCGATAGAGCATCTAGCTTGGTCTGACAAGAAGGTGCAGGTGACACTTCCTGTTCTCCTGTTCAGCATTCTCATGTAGTATGCAAACTGCTACCCCTCACTCTTTGTGAAACTTGGACTATTTTTGCTGGTGTAAGTGTGATTTTTGTGTGTGTGTGGCTCAAAGTGGAAAAATTCAGAGAAAATGTGAAAGTGTTTTGCCTGATGATGTTATCAGAACAAATGTTTTTTTAAAAAAAAAAAAAAAAGTAAAAAATAAAGACAGCTATAACAACAGCCACCAGCTGCATCTAGGAAAGGTAAAATCCCAACTGTTATGAGGCACAGAGAAGCTCTTACCAGTCTTTAATCCTCATATTGTTACCAAGAGTTTTAGAAGTTTAGAATTACTTGTAAAGAATAGGACATTTCGAGACTTTGCAAGCCAAGGTGTTCAGCTGCACATGCTGTCTTGCTTTTGGTAGGATTTGTGACCCGTAGCTAGATTTGACAGCTGTGACTATCCTCTGTGAAGCAGCTGCCATGAAACTGCTGCAGTGTATGTAGCTCTGTGGTCCTTCCAGACACAGGAGGCGACATTTCCTGCAGTGACTGATATGTATTTACTACACGTTATCCATTAAGAAGTGATGTATCTTTAGCTGCAGGTGGAAGGAAAATAGCTGCATTCTGGGGAGGTGTAGTTGCTGAGAAAAGTTCTTGGTCTTTGTTCCTTCTCTTCCTTCTGTTTTGCATTGGCTTTGCCAGGTGTGAAATAGAATTGTCAGCAGTTTAAAAGGAGGGAGGAGTGTCAGTTTTCCTGTTGAAGAAAATATCAAGGGTCTGATTGCGAAAGGAAAGGGGAAACTGAAGAATGCCACACAGCTTCCACCTTCCTGTATTTCATCCCAGCAGAATTGCCTCTGCTCGGTGACTCACTTTGTCTGCTAATGTTTGCTAAACAGAGAACAGTTTTATTAAAAGATTCTGCTTTTACTCAATAGGAGCCCTGAGATGATGATACTACTCTAAAGGGAACCAGAAAGGCATGGCTATTAAGAGGAAGCTAATAGTCTTAAAAATTCTTAATCAAGAATTATTTGGAAATGTGTTAACATGGAATACAAAAAAGAATGGAATAAAGATCCTGAAATTTCTATTATTGTCCTTATTACAATCTCACTTTGACTTTGTCTGTGGTCATTTGACAGTTACCATTAACTCATATTTCTGATCTGCCTCTGAATACATCACTGTAGATTGTCCCAAGTTTGCAAGTTGCATTGTTCTTTTATTGTAAAGTGTTTTGAACTTCTGCTATATAAACATAATTCTTAAATCAGCACCATGGATAAATATTAAGAAATTCTTGACCCTTCTGACTAGAGTCATTGCTAGACAAAAGCTTGTTTTAATACTTATACCCAACCTGCCCAGTGCCAGTTCTATTCAGGAATACAAGTCAGCTTCCAGGACCAAAGCTAGGGKCTGATGCCAAGGACAAAATATTCACTGCTTCAGTCTTCCTAACTTAGTTTTGAATGTCTAAGCTATAGGCGAGAGGAATGTGCTATATCCAATCTGGAACTGTTAGCAGCCCCAAAACTCATAAATCCAGTGAGTGGAGATGTCAGTACAGGTGACTGAACAGCTGGAGTTGTTCTCTCTACACACAAGGGGGAAAGGGACCTCTGAATAGCTCAAGGAAATACTCAGTGTTGATGGAACTGCTGCAGCTCTGCTTCCCGAGTGCTTCCTTCACCACATGTTACACTTGACCCTGCCAGTACTAAACGCCAATAGGAGTCAAGTCATTGTCCCCAGTGGCAGATTAAACTGCTTTGCCATTGTTGAGAGTCCAAGATTTTCCTCTCTCACCCTGCTTAAATGACTGCTTGGATATGCAGCCAAAGTAAACATGAGCTAATAAAAAATGTAGAGATAACAGATACTGAATAGCTGTTACAGGCTAAACAGTCATGCTGTAGCACAGAGATGTGTGGGTTTTGATTGCTTGTTTTCAGCTTTAGTTTTTGCAGCTCAGTTGCTTGAAAATGAGGTGCTATGTATCAGGTATAACTTTCTACTGCTGTAGGGAAGCTGTGTGTGTGTATATGCTTTGAAGGAGAAAGTGGACTCAGGCTGCTGAGGATCTAGTGCCTGTGTTAAAAAATATTTTGTACGTTAGTGCTAGGCTAGCACTTCCTCAACTGAGAGCTGGTAATGCTGTAGCAGTCCATGCAGCTTTGGAATACTTTGCCGTGTTTCCCAACAGTCTATTTCCTTGTTGACAAAAAGTACTTTTATCAGTTGACTTTTTCACTTATTCAGTATACAGCCTTTGAAGCTCAATGCTGTAAGATAACATTGAAATCAGTAGTCTGGGAGGGTTTGTAAAGAGATGAAATATCTACATGCGTATCAAGAGTGCCCAGGCTTACAGTAAAGGAAAGAATGAGTTTGAGAGGATCAAAAATCCTTCAGTGTGTGAAAGCGCTATGGAGTGATTGGTGTTAGAAACTGGCTGTATTCTTGTGATGCATGGAGTAGGACTGTTGAGTACTGTGCTATTAAAGGTGGTGGTGCTGAAGTGGCTATGTGGTGTAACTGTTTAGATACACATCTGTCATGTATGCTAGCAACATAGGAGCACTTATAATTGCTATTTGTCTGAAGTTGACTGAACTGCCCAAGTCCCTTCTGCAGTGTCTTTCTTTGCTTTTCTTTTTCTGTGGGCTGGGTTGGCATGGCTTTAGGCCCTGGTGAGTGTGTCCTTTAGCTGCTTCTGTGGCAGAATGGTAAACAGCTGATCAAAAGGTTGCGGAGAGACTGGAGGCTGAGTGTATGATATGATATTAAAGAATTAAAGGCTGCCGGGCAATAATTACCATAAATGATGCAGACAAATCCAAATCTAGGAACAGTTTTTCCTCTTTCATCCTATGCCAGTCAGGACTCATGCTGACAGCACACCTGGAAATGAGGTAATTGAATACTCTGCCCACTTTGTTCAGATTAGTTAGGGCTTGGGCAAAGGCACAGCATATGTTTTCTCTGCTTCTGGGCAACCTTTGTTCTCCTGCAGCCAAAAAGTCTTACTGATGAACTCAGACAAGACAGGGTGCTTCTCTTCTTTTCCTGAGAAAGATACCCCTCAGCCACCTGTGGTGTGACTTTCCTGAGAAATACCTTTCCAGATGTGGAGATCTTACTACTAGTGAAGTGCAAGTAGGAAATACTTCTCGTGCTGCCCAAACATGTTATGTAGGTGGATTGCAAAGACAATGGCAACGTGAATCAGAAAAAGAGTTGGAAGAGAAGGAAACTTGCTGGATTGCATCTTGATATGCTCTGCCAAGGCAGGATTTTTCTCTGTCAGCAGAGAAATACAGTTGGAGATCACACTTTCGCCGGTGCTCCCTACGAGTAGCTGGACTGGAAATAGAAAACCTCAGACAAAAGTCTTCCCTTTATCTGACTCTACAGAGGTAGTAAGGTCTTCTCTTCGTCTCTCTGGAAAATAGGCTACATCAAAGTAGTTGCTCTAACTGCATCCATTTTGGGTGAATGAGCCTCTAGAAGATGTTTTTGTGGAGGCACAGTCATCACATTTTTGTGGTGACTGCTCACTGGTGGAGTGCTAGCACAAACAGTCAGATGACTTTTCCCACCAGGTGATCAACACACACTGGTGCACAGCAGCAGCTCAGAGCACCAGGAGTGCAAGGAAAGCCAACAGACTAAGCATGCTAGGCCTGGGTATTTGGCTGAACGAACGTCAGTGATGATGGGAAACATCCTAAAAATGTCCCTCATCTGGGCAAGGCTTCACTAAGTGCTCAATTTCCCTTTCCAGAGGAAGCAGCCTGAATTTACCTGTTGCTCTGTAGAGACCTGTAGGCTAAAACAAATTATTCTTACACAGTGGAAAACATACCTACCGTAACTGATGAAGCGATTTGCCCGCTTTTAGCCTCAAGGTCCCTAATCCCTAAGGGCTTTCCAGCGTAATGACTTGAGTTGGTTTCCCAGAAAGATTCTCTTGGATATGTGCTGTTGAGTGATACGCTAGCTCATTACTGGCCTTCCCCTTCCCCCCCCACCCCGCCCCCCAAAGAGCCAGCTCTTGTAAGCTTCATTCTCACAGTGCTGTTTTCTTTCTAGAAAAAGCTTTTGCTGGCTCTTCCAAACTATCATGTGGGAATTGCTTACTAGCTTAGGGGTTGTTTTGTTTTGACCCAAAGCTATGCTTTGCTCCCCTCTGTAACACTGCCAACATCATTTCCAGTCTCTTTTAAGCATGTTTTGCAATAATATGTAAACTCTTGGCTCCAGATAACTGCCTTACAGAGAGATTAGTATCTTTAACAAAGGAATTGAGAAGATAATAGTGAGAACAAAGGCAGTATCTTGAGAGCCTGTAAGACTATCCTGACCTTTCCCACTGATCTCAGCCTAGACTGCTGCATCTAGCTAGCAGATGGCAAACATCAGGATGGACTTTAGTTGGTTTACGTAGTCCTCTGCCCAGTCACTGTGTTTGCTGGAAATGTGCTCTGCACGTTGTTGCCATCTGGGCTTGAGTGTACTATTCTTGTAATCTCCAGGGAGCCTTCTCTAGAAGAGCTCAGCCCTGATGGAAGTCCTTTTTGGCTGACCTTGCATTAGGGCAAGTATTAGCAATGTGGCTTTTTGAGATCTGACTGCAGCATTCTTCATAAGAAAACTGGCTTGGGAAACTTTTTATCATGACTGGGGAAGGAAGGTATGTTACTTGCCAGCTGGGTTTTCTGGGTATTAACTGGGTGCCTGGTATTAAACTGAATTCTGAGGAGTATTAATGCTTTCAAAACTCCAGGAGATGTGCTGCAGAAATGCAAAGACTTTCACAAAGCCAACTGAAGAACTGCCTTTGTTTTAAATGAGAAAACTTTGATGTATAGATGGGGAGGAAATTGAGCAAGGCCATTCAGCAAATTAGCAGCAGAAGTGAGCAAATACCCTGTATCTTTTGATATTAAAAAGCTGCTCCTTGGTTTTCATCTATGTGTTTCTGTGGGTCTGTATCTCATCTACAGAAATAAGGACCGATGATTAGAGAATTGGCATCTTTGGTAGCGAGATTTTGCTCTTAATTACTGCATTGCTCAATGGAGTTGCAGGTGAGTTGAGAAGTTCCAGTTGCTCCATGTGTTCTGGGGTTCATTGCTTGTTAGTGCCTATGACTTTTATATATGAGTGCACAGATTTCAGCATTTCCCTAGGACTAAATAGAGTTTAAATGTATTTACGGAGTTCTTGGCTACAAAGCTTCCTGACATAGTAGCAGAAGCATGTAAAGTTGATGCTGTGGAGCTTGTTGGATGAGACCATCTACTCCTACATTTCTATCCTCATTGCTTCTTCCTTTGCACTGCAGTAATGTCATGGATCTAGAGTGTGTGAAGTGCAAGAGAAGTTGTGCAAAATGACTTTGGGGCAGTTTTTGCTTGTGAATCTCTGGTGTTGTCACCCTTGTAGATACAAAACCTGATATACCAGACTAAAAACAGTCATCAGAATAGATTCTCTGTAAATGTTTTCTAATCCTTCTAAATTGTGATTGTTCTTAAATCTTGTATTCAGATGGCTGCTGTCACACAGGCAGAATAAGGGCTCCAGGTGGCATGAATAACTGCGCTTGGCAGCGCTATTTACCAGAGAAGTAACTAAGCTGGGTCCTGTATGTTCTGGCTTGCTTGAATCACAGCTGCTGCAGTGTCCAGTAGGATGTCCCGCATTACTTTCTAAAGCCTTCCATATGTAGGGACAAAAAAAATAGATCATAAGACTCTCACATATGCTGTGAAGATCTTTTCATGACCTGTGCTGTACAGCCACCTTTTTCTCCAAACTCTTTCCAACCAGCCTCATTCTCCTGTGCTGTTCCAAGGCTTTTGCCTTTGTTTTTTTGAGAGAGCCCGAGTGATGGTCCCATCTGGTGATCCTTTGGTAGGGCAGGTAGTTGGGATATCTTGAATCCAGAGCTAAGACTCTGGGAACTGCAAGACTAACAAGTGAAAGCTTAAAGGAGGAGGCAAGAATCAGATTTGGGAGTCCTGACAGTAGACAGAATCTGTATCTGAACCTGAGCAAATGGTCTGCCTTTCAGAGAAGCTGAACACTGACTTTGCCTGAAATCAAGAGGAAGGATGTAGGTGCTCAGCATCCCTGAAACTGAGATGCCAAACTACAGGCTGCCAACAAATAAAAAGTTGACCTGTTTCCAGGCTGTAACCTGCTCCAGCTTGGAAGTACATCATCTCAGATGTGGAAGGATATGTCCCTGCTTGAGCAGCCCATCCTGTGTGCTGCTGTCCTCCAGTGAGCAGAGTGGTTTTTCACAGTTCATCTCTTCATGTGCACTCAGATAGCTGTGTTCGCTTTTTAAAATTCAGTGCTCTGTACTTCTGACACTTCTATGCTGGATTGCTAAGTACTGAAGCTACATGTGTTGTCTGTTTCCTCCTGCCTGATCCGGTCCATCCTTAGTGAAAAATCTCACTCTTTACTCAGCCTCTTGAGCTCTCCTGTCGTACACTGATTGGAGCGTACTTGAGGCTACTTTTTATACAAACTCCTAGAAGAATTTGTGTGATTGTCCCAAAAAGACTTCTCTCCAAGTCTGTCCTTCTGCAGCTTTGTCCCTTTTTCTCAGGCGTAAAGGGTGCCTGCCTCTTGCATGCTGCCTCCAGCTTAGCTGGCCAGCCCTCATTCAGCCACGCTCTTTGGAAATCTTAGTGGAGAGTTAGACCTGGCAGATGGAAGCCTGTTACCTCACTCCACAAAAATGCTTTGTTATTGAGAAAATGGAAACTGTCTGAGGTTTGGAAGCTGAATAGGATCATTGGTGTCTGTTTTAACCGCAGGTTGGTCGTGGCTGCTGAACATTCCCCTAGCTGAGCATTCCCTCTTTCTACACCCATAATCTTCAAGTCATTGAGAGCTGCAATGATTTAACTCATTGGTTGAGCGAATACTGAATACTGTTGCATGCTCTGCAGAAACCTCACCAAAACCTCAGCATCTTCCAGCAAAAGAAAAAGGGCTAGCCAAGAAATAACCTTTTGCAAATTGTTTGCCAGAAAAGTGAGTCTGTACAGATACTAAGCTAAGTTCAGCTCTTTCTTACGGTCTCAGTTGTTTCACATGTTTACTCTGTTTCTTTTTTTTTTTTTTTTTTTTTTTGGGGGGGGGTTGTTTTTTGGGTTTTTTTTTTAGAAAGTTGTATTAGATTATGCAGGAACTTCTTTGAGAGGGGAAAAAAAAGGGGGGATATGTATGGAGGGTTTTGTTTTGTAATCGTTTAGCAGAGGTATCTGAATCCCTGTTCTGAAGAGAAACTTCTGTTAACCAGTAAATTTTAAAAGTTTTCAGCAGTCTCCTGAGCACTCGAGTTCGGGAGGATAGGAGAAAG
The DNA here is from genome assembly GCF_003343005.1 of Rhea americana. Taxonomy (NCBI): domain Eukaryota; kingdom Metazoa; phylum Chordata; class Aves; order Rheiformes; family Rheidae; genus Rhea; species Rhea americana. The sequence goes on along the minus strand of NW_028186459.1, from coordinate 355,498 downwards.
AAAGAATGAAACCAGCTTGCAAACAGTTGAATCTGTTTTTCATATTGCTGTGAATGACTTGGGTTAGTCTACACCAGTTCACAAAAGAGCATTAATCTAAACACAAGCCTTGTTTTATTTAGCAGATATTTGTATGCGTTTGTGAAACTATGATATCTGATCCCTCCTGCTGAGAAGACTGCATAAGCCTTATTCACGAGGCACCCTAAAAGAACTGATAAGGAGCAGTGTTAGCTTTTTGGAAGTAGAATGAACATTTTATTTATGTTTTTTTAAACTAATGAATCCTAGCTGACCAAATGAATGTTTCCAGCTGCTACAGATGTTTTACATGAATAAATATTTTAGTGCATAGAAAACCCTAGAATATTGGAACCACAAGATTATAGATATTTAATTATTACTTTGGAATGTAAATATGGCCTTTATTTTGCATTTATTTATCCAAATTCGAAATGCTCACATAGAAATCCCTCAATGCATCCAGCTCTTAGTTTGTTACTGGGGAAGAAGAATGATTATTCAGCGTCTTCTGTAAGTGTGTTTGAATATGAGTGGGTTTTAGTAACAGTAATTTGCCTAACTGGGGAAATAATCCCAGCTGTTCCAGGCAGAACTCAAGATCAGTGTTTTAGCTGTAATTAACTATTTCCGTTCTAGACCCTTACTCTCTGTGGGTTTACAGTGTGACCATAAAAAACCTTTCCAGGCTGAGTTCTGGCTCCTGAGGTCTTTGGAGAGGGTTGTGTTTTTTTAATATGAAATGCAAATTGTAAAAACAATTGGCAGTTGATTTGCAAACCATATCTTACCAGTTTAAAGCCTGTTATGGACATGTGGTGTTCCTGTAACCCTAAAGCCACCTGATTTTTGAACAATCCAAACCTACAGGATTTATCTCTGTGAGCATATTACAAGTTGGATAATTTCTGTTATAGTTCAGTCACTGGCTGCAGATCATGCTGTTTGCTACTAAAACCACGTGTGTGTGTGTATATATATATACACATATGTATATATTTACATATATATAAACCTTAGTACTCCTATGGAAAAATGTTCTGGATTTTCAGGCTTAAAAGAAGTTGAATTATTATTCAATAATATAATATGTCTAACTGAAAGGCCTGACTTCAGTGTGGTTGAAGATAAAATTCCTTTGAGGTCTACAGCTGATGGTGGCATTCCTAGATGTTGCCTAGGATACTAGGATAGTGAAGAAACAAAAAAAGTAGATCCTGAACTGTTTTTGAGTGCAAGGACTACTTCTGCAAATCATGATTCCAAGTACTGGTCTAAACTACTGACTTTCATTACGCTTTTGATCTTATCTTGGAATTCCACCACCCTAATTTAAGGGAAAAATGGCTTTTTTACTCTTCAGACCTAACACAGTTTGAACAGAAGTATAATTCTTAGTGTTCCACTATTCCAGTGCTGCCTTCTAGGTCATCTTGATCATTTTTAAAGCCCCAGATTTAATTACCAGCCTATCTAACAGACTTATTTGGACAAAAATTCTGGAATGCAAAGTGTATAGGTGTGTGTCCATCCTTCTTTCCCTTTCCCTTTCCTCTCAAAAGGAGTTTGGTCTGTAGAATGCATTTGGATGTGGGTCTATAATGCATGTTGGAAGACTGGTTTCCAGGTAGGTTGGGGCAGATGCTCCATTTCAGAAGGGGAGAGAAGTTTTCCAGCTTAATCACTGAATGGGACTCGGATCTTGGTTCTATTTTTAGCTCTACCAGGTATGTCTTGTGCCAAAACCTCTGGGGTGCAGGGCCAAATAGGAGAGTAAAATATCTGCCTGTCCTGCAGGTGCTGTGAGGTAAATAATGTTTTTGCTGGTGACATCTAGCAGGGAATGGAGGAAGAAGTAATCTTATGAAAGGTACAGGATTTCACATCTGCTTAACTGGAAACTAAGCACTCTTCCACTTACGGTCTTGCACGAGATCGTCACGTATTTTTGTGTTATATGCAATAGGGAGACAAGGAGCTAAACTACTTTCCATTTAAGGACATTAATATTTAGTTCATATACTGAAGTGAAGATTAGGTAATTTCACCTGCCTCTTCTCTCAGTATATGGAAATTTTTACATAGAAATGCTAGCAATGAAATTTTAAGGTATTTCACTGACTATCCTTAACTCAGTGAACACTTTGATACCAAGGAAATTGCTGTAATATGTCATTCAGGGTGTTCTGGATTATGTAGAGTAATCGTGGTGCTTACCAAGGAGTCATTAACAGCAAAAAGTACGCAATGTATTGCATGGAACTCAGCCAAGAGAAGTTTTATTTCTTGTATTTCTCAGCCCTGTGCGAACATTACATAAGTCACAGGAAGATTAAGTCTGGCCCCCTGAGCATGTATTAAAGTCTTGCATATGTTGCTTTTGGAGACCCTGAAGAGTTGTGTGGAAAATCACAAATACACTTCAAGTTGGTCAAGGTGTTGGACCATGTGCACAGGTTATCATGCTTCATGCTTCGTGGAGCAATGTCTTAGCTAAGGAATGGTGAAATTTGTACTTTCAGATCCTTTCTAGTTTTGAGTTTTAATTTTGGAAGAAGATGCAGAACTGGAATTCTGAGTAAGAAGGGAAGGTGGCAGTCCAAAAATTTTGAATAAATGGACCCCAGGTAGATCATTCTGTTTCATAACGCTAATCCTTTCCAGTGGAAATCAATGAGAGTGCTATTACTGCCTTCATTAGCACCTGACTTGGTAGATAAGGCTAATAATAATGTTTATCATTTAACTTTCTGTTATGAGTTTTGTTTGTTTGTTCTCTTCCGTCACCATGACATTCAGGGGAAAAAAAGGTTTCAGAAGTGTATTATATCTGACAAAATTGGAACCTGGAATTCTTATTTTCTCATGAAAATTTAGAGTAACTTTAATTGTAAGAGTCCAGTTTCCAGCCACAAGTAATGAAATCTGAACCTCTGTAGGAAATGCAATCCCTGTGCTGAGGTCAGCCTCTGGTTTATGATGTGACTGCTTTTGTTTCTGGGCAAGCACTTGAGTGTTTTGCTTGTGAAGTGATGATTTACTAGCGAGAGGCTCTTGCGTGTCACACCTGCTGTAAGTGACTCCGCATGAGCCCCTGGGAGAGCCAGTCTTGCATTGGCTTCGGGTATTGCTGCCGCTGTTGAGACTGCGTTAGGTTGTACGCTGATCCAGGGCATTCAGCAATGCAAGGTAACAGTAAGAGAACTGGTCTGAGTTTTTGTTTGTGGGGATTTGCTGGTTTGGGACAGAAATCTATAAATAAATCATTTTTGTTTTGATCAGTTGGGAGAACAAAGGGGAGGTATTGGAGTGGTGGTGCTTCCTTATTGAAGCGTAGCCCGCAACCCTCCAGCTGCCTGAGCACGCAAACGGCTTTGGGAGCTCTTCCATTTTGTCAGAGCACCGTGCTGCACCTTCCCTCTCTAGCGTTGGTGCAGCTGCGCTTTCCTGGGAAGGGTGCAAGCTGCTGCTGTTGCTTTCAGTGAACGAGCATGGAGCAACTCCACTGCAGCTAAGAAATTGGGCATTTCTTCTTATCTTCTGCTTTAGGGGCTGAAATATCAGCTCTTCCTAGTCTTTACCTTAAAGTCTGAGTGAGAGGCCCTCTGTTAGTTAAAACCCTGGCCATTCTGTTCTTTTGTTATCTGTGGCAAATCTCCATATAAATCTCAGGTTTATGTGAGAGGATAAGGGGCTGTAAATGAGCCACTGGCCTGGATCAGGGGCTTTCTAACGTTGTTATTTCTTCTCTGTTTATGTAGAGTGCTTTCCTTCTATAAAGGAGCAGTTTTCATCCCTTTTTCCATCCCTAGGCACAGGCAGAACGTGTGCTTCCCCATGCCACCTGCCAGCAGCATTGCTAGGTGTTGCCATTACCCAGATTCGAGTTCTGTCATTGTGCAGGCAGTAGTGCTGCAGGGCATAGGTACTGGAACCCTCACGTTAGCTGTGTGACATGAAGGCATTTCCATTTAACTTTATGAGCGTTTGTGTCCGTTTGTAATAGCTGTTCCACTTAGTCTCATGGATGTGGTGACAGTCTTCCTCTCTATAGGTATCAAAGACTCTATATCTCAAAGTATTGCAGCAGAGCATTGCAGAAATTGGAAGGCATGTTGCTTCTTGCAGATCTCTTTAGTCCGCACAAGGACTTACTACTTAGAGATTTTACATAAAATATGTGGTGATTTTAACTAATGGCTTCTCTTATTTAGAATGTGCACTAGTTAAGAGAAATTTAAAAGGATGTAAGTGAGAAATGCTCTAACAAGGAGTCTAACTTGCAGATAACTAACTCTGTATGGTAAACGATACCTGGGGACCAGCTCATCAAGCCAAGAAAGCAGCAGCTGCATGAGATGGAAACTTGGCAAGGCAGTGGTTAAAACATGAGATTGTCTTCCTGCTTTCCAGGATCCCCTGCCGGTCTCTATTCAGCAGTTTCTTGCACTCATAAGGCTCAGCTATGATGCCCTTGTAGAGTTACCTTTTTTCAAAACAGCTGCAGCTGGCGCACGCAGCATCTCCCAGGCAACAGATGATCTTAGTTTTGTTTCAGACTGTAAGCAAGCAGTTCTCGGGATGGTAACCTGAGACAATCAGTCTTTGCCAGGATTCAATCCTTCCCCAGATTTAGAAGGTGCTGATATGTTGGGGGTTACGGAGTTCTAATAGCCTTTCCTTGCAAGGGACACAGAAGCTGTAGAAAGTTCTTTGGACAGACTATGTACTTCTCATGCAGGTAGCCAGCATGCAGGTGCCCACCGTTACTGATCAAACAGCAGAAGAAACAGGCTGCTGGCAAAAACATGTGGCACACGAGTGACATTTCCATGTCTCCTCTGCCACCTTGTACCCAGCACTCACTTTGCTTTTTTGCCCACCAGAAGAACAGTCTTGAAAGACAAAAAGTACCAGGGCTGTAACTGTAGGTTACCTTCACAATTGGTATATCTGGTTATATGCAAGAAACTAACTACAAATGCTTTAATTTTGGAAACAAAGAGTCAGCTCAAAAAGAGCATATTTTAACCAAATTTAGGAGGAAAGAAAATCTTTGTTCTTTAAATAATAGGTCTGTATTAAAATGTCTGTTTTATGTCTTTGCTTGCTCCTGTAAGTAGAAGCTGCTTTGTTCATAAAAACTGAAGTTGAGCAGACCCTTAATCAACAAAAGAGMTGCCAGGCTTTCTGGAGAAGACAGTTAATAAGGGACTGGGCTCAGACCAAGCAGGTTCACTTTTCTGCATGTGAGCACAAAGCACGTGCACTGCAGCTGCATCCTTCCCATGCAGCATGTCCACAAATCCAAGTGTATGCTTGTTTAGAAGCAAGCTTTGCACAGCCCCTTGACTGCCTTTCTGTACAAAATAGAGGTGTAATGCTGTACATACCTTTTATCCAGGGACTACAAAAGGCTTTGTAAACACAAACTTAAATTATGTATCACCTCTGAAATAAGAATGACTTCATCCTCCATTTAAAAAAAAAAAAAAAAAGCTGCCTCTGAGAGGGAAGGAATAGTAAAAACTACAGCATGTGGTTTGAATTGTAAGAGATGTTGAGGGAAACAGCAGAATTCCTTCATTTTGCCATGATTTCTGCACAGAGATGCATAGACCTCAAAACCTAGCAACTAGAGCAGTCTGAATATTTTTTCTGCATGGACGCTGTGATGTCTGTTTGAATTGCATGATCTTGGTGTGCTGAGCAGATCTAAGTTGAAGGTAAATTGGCCTGAGTGTGCAGTTAGTCATTTCCTGTCATGCTTTCTCAGTGTTTGAATTCCAGTGTACTAGATATGACCTTTATTGCATGGGGCAAAGAGATTTTGAAACGTTATTGCCAGGGTCCTCCATTTGTACATTTGAATAAGCAGTTAGGCATTTATATGGCTGTGAGCCAACTTTGCTGGTTTATAGGGGCATAAATCAATTTAGTCCAAAATTAAACTTTTCTTAATAGATTATAACCCTTACAATGTACTTACCCTATGGGACTCCCTTTATCTTTTCGTAATATCAAGGACATTGTGTTGATCTTACTGGGCTTCCGCCCTGGGAATATTTAGCAATTCTCTGTGGACATCTAAGGCTCTGTGTAAGGAACAGAACTGTCTTTTGAGTTTTGGGCATGAATGTGTTTTCCCCTGTCCAGTCTTTGTAGATGCATATTTGCTTTCTGGAGAATACTGCCCTCATGAAGGGGGCCCTGTACCTCCTGAGTGGCTGTAATCACACTGGCGTGGTGCTCAAAGGCTGTAGTCTGCAGACAAGAAAAACCATGCTGTAACAGACAGATAAAGTGAGGCACTGTATRTACCAGTTTGTAGTATTATGCGCGTTTTTATGTACTCTCTTTGTGACTTTCTTGATGGAACCTCATCCAGTGGTTCCTTCCCATTCCTTTTCTTGCCCATCACTTTATACTGACAAGGACAAAGAAGGTTCACCTGTAAGTTAATCTATTTCTAAGCAACAGGCATTTGACTTTCCAGATTTGCTTCTACACAGACCTGGTGTGAAACCTGGAGCCTGGAGACCAGCCACTGCCTGTTAATTTGCTTCATACGGTTGATGGCTATCTTTAGGGTTTGTTTGGTTTTTTTGCATTACTGTTTGTTGCCAGTAGCATGATGATTAACATATGGTCTGCGCAAGATGTCTGAAATGCCTATTCAGCCCTGCGCAAGCAACAAGTTCCTCATTCTGGCCCAATTTTCTGGTTGAAAAAGGAAAACTAAGGAAGTTCATGGGTTTGATGTTGGTTTACTGCCATGATTTGTTTTGTCACACCCTTCTACTGATGGCATTTTTGCTAGTACTTTTGAGGCCAAGATAGCACAAGCAAATAGGAATTAAGCATGTTCACATATTGAGAATTTTGTGTGAGGTGCTGGTAAGGTCCAACTTTACGATGGCCCCTGGCAGGACTGCTGTTGAGCCTGTGCTCTGCCCGCTGGTGTGTATCATGTGGGAGCAATGAGCCTTGCGGTGTGCTTTCCTTCTCTTAAGTTGTGTCACAAACAAAGCGACTTCCTCTTGGAGTCAAAGCGTAGGGAGTTTCATGATTGAAATTAGCATTGGTGGAGTTTATATTCTCAGACTAGAGACTGAATTTCTCAGAAAGCCTGAAGCCTGCGTGCCCCCACTTTCAGTATGCAGCCCAATATTGCTAAAGGCACAGTCCATGAGATGTTGAAGCAGATGACTGCTCTGGAAGCGCGTATCCCAAATCACAGAAATCCAAGTCTCCCTGGGAGCATCTAGGGAATATGACTTTTTGGATACTTGATTCGGTGACTGTTTGATTCAGTGACTGTACTAAGTGCTGTGACATGGATAATCATGTTTCTTGAAACTACTTTAAAAAAGTCTTTTACAGAGCTTCAGGTGGGTTTTTATTTTGTCATCACTGAGGTTCATCAGTTACCTTCCTGTGTATCCATTCTGCCTGTTGAAACTTTACTGTTTTTTTCTTAGCTTTGGGGCGTTTCTCTGACTAACTCCTATAGCAATAGATCATCTGCTTATTGAAAGCTGTTTTAATCATGTGGTCAGCTGTGCCGATGCACTGCCAGGGAGCGTGTGGCATACACATTTTACTCCCAGCACTGAGAATACAGGTTGGCTGTGCAGTAGAGGCACCCTAAGGCATGGGACTGAGAGATCTATAGAAACTGAAAATATTCAGGAGAAAGACTTTGAAAGCTACTCTTGCATCCAACTATTACTTGTAGAACCTGACAGTAAGCCCACTAGCTCAGGGTCTTAGTAGCTTTTTAGCTTTTTCTGAATCTTTTCCGCCTTTTTCCTCAGGTGTTTTCATAACTATTGCAGTTTATTTCTGGAAAATTTCTGGGGGGCTGGCAGACTTGTGTAATGTGAACAGAGGGGCTTCAGAGAGAGGGAGCCCTTTGGAAGAGAACCTGATGTCTGAAGTGACGAGAGTTAGCACTGTGACACAGAGCAGTTCATGCCAGGGAATCTCACTTTGGTTCTCTTTGGGGAAGAGACAGCCAGGCAGAATTCACCTTTTATAGAAGCACATGTAACTGGGGGGAAAATGCTCTGGAGATTTAATTTTTTGACATCACTGTTACCATAGTTAAATGGGAGCCTGCCCTTCTCTCTTAAATGAGAATGACTAACATGCTTGTGAGGAGAAGGGAGCAGGAGTTCAGCAAGCAGTTGCATGCTTGCTCTTTACTCCTTTTTAAGAGTTGATACAAGCAGCCGTTTGCCAGGACTGAGCCTCCCTGCTCCTCTAATCGCACCAAAGTTCCTGTGCTCAGTCACGCTCACTGAAACTTGGCTCTCCTGTCTTTCTTCCTATTATGGTCACCCTGGCCATCTCTGCAGCTGCTGCCTGCAGCCCTATAGAGGTTACAAGTCCCCTTGTAGCAAACCTGTTTGTTGCAAGCTGTTAGCAGGCTCCTTTTGCTTGGTTGGTGTTGCACATGGCAAGGGAATGTCCTGCAGTATGGTGCTTGGGTCTTCTTGTTTCTTCACCTCCCAAACCTCTTCTGCCCTTGATAGGCAGAAGAAGCGATTGATAATACTCTTCTGGCAATTAGAAAGCCATAGGTTTTCTAACTGTCTGGTAAAAAGGACTTCTTTGGCTTGGGAGGAATTTCTGATATGTTCATCTCTTACTCATCTGCTCTTTTCCTCCTTCAGTTAAGTGGTCTGTTTGAATCATGACAGATCCAAACTGCTCAAATGGTTTCAATTCCTGACTTCCTGTTGAATGTAAAGAATGTACTTAAACCCCTGGCTTAACTCATTTTGTATACATTTTTAAAATAAGATTAAGAGCTGATCTCTTGAGCAAACATTCATTTTCCTCATCAGGAACAATATGGGATGCATCATGCCAGTTCTGCTATTGGTGGTTGTGCTATCTATCCAAGTTTGCCCTCTGACAAGGGAGAATTTCATTCAGAATCTGAAATAGTTTATTAGTTTTTTTTTTTAGCTGTTTAATGTATTTTAACACTAAAATTTTTCTCTCCTGCCTTTCTAGGTAAAGTTTTTCATTTTGTGATGGCATAGTATGGACTTTTAGACTTTTTCTGACCCTGGTAGAATTAACTTTCCCTGAAGAAAATAAGCTTAGAGCAAGAGCTGAATTGGTGTTGCCTTCCTCAGGTGTCACCCTTTCTCCTTGTCAGCCTGTGCTCTTTCCTCCCTGCTTTGGGGCTTTGATGGGCGGATGGACATGGTGACGATGGGTGCCCACAGGAAGCCTGGCATTTTTCACCATTTTTGTTTGAATTGATCTTCTGTTTCTCTTCCTCCAAACTACATAGCCATAGGGCTAAGCATGAAGATATGTGGCCTTCCAGTGCTCTGGCTGCACTTGTAATAACCTCCTTCTGCCTTCCCTTTCTGCAGGCAGCTGCTCCTAGGTATGACTAGTCTGCCGGCAGTGGCCTGTGTGGGTGCTCTCATGGCCACCCATCCTCCAGGCCGGTAGTGCTGCTCTCAGCAGAACCCAGTGTAAGCACTGGCAGGCGGTTTGCCTGGCAGTGCTGTTGCGCAGGCAGGAGAGCAGTGCAGCCTTGTGCCCAGCTGATCCGCTCCTCTCCAGCAGGCAGGCTGGTGGACCACAGAATAGGCATGAGATCTTCCCTCTGTTGGAGAAATGATGGGCAGTGTCTTCCAGCCATGCTTGCAGTGGGGGAGTCAGGTAAGCTGCTGGAGTATGCTGCTGGGGAGGCTCTGTTCCCCACGGCCATGAGGGCCCCTGGAGCAGCCCTGGTGCTTGCAACGTTGAAGCTGTCCGTGGGGAGCTTGGGGCTGGAGCCGGATCTTGGAGGTGAGATCTGAGGGCAGGAAGTGTGACTCAGTGGAGCTGAGAGCAGGCGGGTGAAGGCTTGACACAACACAGCTCCCTGACAATGCTGTGTGCAAGCTGGATCCAGCTTGCTTGCCCTGATGAAATACTCAGCACCTCTCTGGCAAGCTTCCTCCAACTTCTCACCTAAAAGCAAGATCCCTTTTCACACCCGATGGGACGTCGCCCCTGCTGCGTGAGGCCTGCAGCCGTTTTCGCTGCTCAGGGCAGCCCGGAGCTGCCTCTGCGCCCTGGCCTGCAGACACACGCTGCTGCAGGCTCGCTTGCCCACAGGGGCCCAGGCAGCTGCCGATGGCTGCTGATACCACAGGCAGCATCCAGAACTGTGCTGGGGACGCTGGAAGTCCGGTGGAGATTAGCAATAGAGGCAGCGGCACAGGGAAGTGCAAACAACCCAGTGCAGAGGAACGAGTGGGCTCTTGGGAGCTAGCCATGCACGGCCCTGGGCTGCCACTGGCCTTGGCCCACTCCACAGCAGGGAGAGTGACAGTAATGCTGAGCAGAGCTACATGAACGGCATCAGGAAAGAGACTGAGAGTGTTCTTGGCCTGGCTTTGATGGGCCAGAGCTGCTCCTCAAGACAAGCAGCAGCTGGTTTCCCTTTTAGAGTCGGCAACAGACAGCAATTTTACACAGATTCCAGGAGCTATAATGAGTCTGAAAAGCCGAGGAACAAAAAGTGTTATTTTTCTCTTCTGACCTGAAGCACTTTGAGAACCTTCTTCCAAAGCCTTGTCTTCTGGACAGCTTCATACTTACATGGGTAATGCTTGCCTCTCCCTGCAAGGTTGTGCTTTCTCCTTTGCATATTTGTTTAGCTATAAACTGCCAGTGCACAAGTTGTGCTCAGAGCAGCCCGGGGAAGATGAGAATAGACAGGAACTTGACACACAGTCAAAAGCAGGTCTATTCCTGTGTCCTGGAAAGATGAAGTGTTTTCCTAGGAATAGCCATATGGGCTGCTGTAGGATCACTTTGTGGAGCAGCTGGTTGTGACCTGACAACAAACAACAAACTTGTGTGAAGTTACACAAGGTTGTTGGTTCACCATATAAGCAAGACCTCTGGCTGGAGGAGTTCATTGTAGCAGGAATCATCTCAAAAGGCTGATTAAACTCATGAGTGATTGCATCCAGCAGAAAGCCTGGCGCTAGACAGTCTGTATCACCTCCTTTGCATAATAGGTCTCCAGTTTATACACAGTAATAATCTCCTGGGGCTGTTGCTAAGCTGTCTGCTGGGTTGTTGTGGACAATGACACCAATGTGGTGGTACGTGCATGTTGCTCTCTAATTAGAAAGTGGACTCTGCTGTGTGTCCTTGATGGATTGCTGACCTTTCTCATGCATGAAGCTATTCTGAGCTCTGTTCCAGACTGATCAGATTTGCATCCCAGAGCGTTTCAAATGTTGTTTGTGAGGAGCTCTCGTTCCCAAAGCTGTTTGGTTTTTGGGCACAGGAGAGGAACTGGACTTCCTTTCCTCTGTGAGGACAAGTATATCTTTCAGAGGGGAAGGGGAGACAGCTGGCAGGCATGTGATCTGTTGTTTATTTTTGCCCTCAGAGAGCCAGTGAGACAGCTGAGAGAATACCCCGGGTCCAGCTCCACTGTCTGTCCCGTGGGCAAGGGGCTGGCTCTGGGTAGACCTCGTCCCACGGGGCTGCACTTATCCTGTGCTGGCTGCTGACTGTAGTGCTTGCTGTGGCCAAGAGGCATCAGCCTGATCAGATGATGGTCAGCCTGGTCAGCATGTCCTGTTTCATTCTGTTTGCCACTGAAATAATAAAAGCAAATGCACTTTTAAGTTCAGTGGTCAGGTGGGAAGCAGCATGGTGGTCTGCAGGAGCTGGGTGAGTTGCAGCGGCAGGCGGGCTGGGCTGCCAGCCAGGGCATGGTATGGTGGGGAAGCCTCTGTGGTAGTGTTGCGTCCTGTGAGATGTGGCGAGAGCCTGTGAAAACAGCTCTGAGCAGCAGTTCTGTAAGTGAAGAGTCTGCAGCTGGAATCCTGTCATTTTAGGGCAACACCTTGGTTGGTAGTTGAAGGTGTTACCTCCCTCATCTTAGCGCACATTTAGTGTTCACAGGATGGTACAGGCTGGAGAGTATGGGAAACATGCTAATCAGCATGCATAGTGACTGCCTGTACTGTGTCTTCTAAGTCTGGGTCTCAATTATGTTTTTGTTTTTAATACTTTTTTAAAATCTACCTCTTTTCTGCATGCATAGAGATGATTTCCAAGTTTCTCATGATAATCACAGTAAGCGTTGTGGGATTTTGCTCTATTTCTTTTGTCTCACCTTCCTCTTCTCCATAAACTTGCTCCAGAAGTGCTGGTTCCTCAAGGGTGAGGATGCAGTGTTTGCTTTGGCATTGCGTAGAGGTTTAACACCCCTACCCAGCACGGCATGTGAGACCAGAACAAAGAGCAAACACATCCCTTCCTTGCAGCTTATCTAACACAAATAACCCTGAGCAAACTTCCTGGGCCTGCTCTTTTTTCTCTGGAAAAGGCAGCATGGAGTCTGATCCTGTATGTTCTCATAGCTGTCTGCCACGTAAGGGCCCTGGGACTTACCGTGCTGGCAGTCTGCACATTTCCTGGCCTGCCTGGGCTCTTCAGCTTGGAGAATGTGAGGTTGGCTCAAACAGTGTGTAACAGCTAGGCTAACTTCAGGAGAAGCTACTAAAAGAGGAGGCAAATGGAACAAGGTATGCTAGGTCAGTTGTAAGGGCACCTCCAAAGGCTCTGTGGTTTTAATTTCCTCTTCCACAGTCACTCTGTGTTGTGTTTTGCAGTGCAGATGATACCAGGTGACACTCAATGGTGTTGCCCACAGTAGGCGTCTGCATTGTGGCATGGCTGGTGTGTGCCAGCCTGTGGTTTATGCCAGTGCAGGGATTAGCAGGAGTGCAAGGTGGTCTTGGCCACGGAGGGAGAAGGGAATTGGCACTGGCAGGAAGGTGAATGACAAACAGCATTTGAGATTGAAATGTTCTTGTCTTGACCTTTTTCTGTGTGTGTGTTTGTGAGGGTGGRGGAGACAACAAAGACCTATTATTTATGCTCGCAGAGGTATCTTGATATCTTGATTCAACACAGCGGAGCAGGGTTGAATTTGGCAAATGCACAGTGCCCTGGCCCAGGAGCACTTGTGGTAGGGCGGCTTCACGCTGCTCCGCAGCATTCTCGCCTTTGGTGTTTGGCACAGGTCTGTGGGAATGCACGTGTTGGGGACAGTGCACTCTCAAGGCAGCAGTCCCTGCCCCTGCAGGGCTGTCCATGGGTCAGAGGCATGTGAGCCCTTCACGGGTTTTATCGGACCACCTCCTTCCCCTGTGACGCTGACAAGAGCCGCCCCTTGCTTTTGAGCATGGGAACTGAGACCTGTGGAGGGACAGCCTGGGTCAGTGGCTCCCAGGAGACTGGGATCGGAATCCATGTCACTTGGAAGATCTGAGGCTTTTCCCATCAAATTTTTCCTTCTTTAGTATTTTCTGATGTCCTCTGCCCCCTTATTGTACAGCCACAGCAATAAAGCACAGCTCACCAAGCAACACAGCAGCTCCTGCTTGGGCAATACCACAGCTGCCAGGGTGTGAGTGCTTTCTGGAGGCCCTTTTATTACAGACACACCTTGGAAAGTTGCTCTCCTCAACAGGGCTGGGAGGAGGAGGAGAGTTTTTGATTTGGTTTCACTCTGCCAGAGAGAAACGTCCCAGATGGCCTCAGGAAGCGAAGGCAAGCGAGGTGCAGAGGAGGGAGGCTGGGTGGAAGCAGCAGGCCGGTGGGCATCGCGGGCAGAGCCATGCTGTGCCGTGCCGTGCTGTGGGTGCCCCGGGGCCAGGCGTCAGGGAGCTGACGCACAGACGGGAGCAGCTGGCGTGGTCCCTGCCCTGGTCCCCAGCAGGTTTCCTGTGCTGCAGCTCAGGGCAGCTGGCCAGGGACCCTGGCCTCACCACAGCAAGCGTGCTGCAGCTTCTTGGCTCCAGAGCAAGGCTCCAGCCCCACGGCTGCTTGGGCCAGCCTGCCCTGAGCTGTGCCCGGGGGGCAGGAGTGACCAGAAGGGCAGCCACTGGCTGGAGGGAAGCAGCTGGTTAATGGGATCATCTGAAAAGGAACTTTGTTCACAGCCTGTTGGTCACGTAGCCATATGGGAACACTAGATTTATTCACCAGCAGCCCTATCCCAGTGCTTGCCAGGCTTGACAACAGCTGGGAGCTGTGTGGCCAGACCGAGAATAGTGCCGGTGATCTTGCCATGGTGAGTCAGAGCCCTCCATACTGGCTCCTGCCCCCAGGCTGCCTTCCAGTGTAGGAAAAAGGACTCGCTGCAGCTGGAAGACCATGGGGAAGGAGGGGCAGACAGTGGCAGGGAGCTCCTTGCCCTGTTAAGCACCAAATTGTAGGTTGTGCCGTAATAGCTCTTTCTGAAGTGGGTGATTTCATAAGGAAAACTGCAGAGTGTGGTTCTGTGCAGCCAACTGCTTAGATGCAATTCCATGGGCTTGTCTACACTTGACAGCAAGTTGGTATTAAAGAAGGGTGTGATTTGCAGGTGAAGAATTCCATATTTAGGAATAAACAGGTTAAATTGAACAGAAGGAAGATGCTTTTATTCTGGAATTAATTTTTGAGATAAAGTGATTTTTTTTGTCTGAAATTTCTCCACAAGCCTCCCATCTTGTAGGGAGATGGGGRCAATGAAACATGTCTGATGTGTGTACAAAACCAGAACAGCCTGTTGCATGTAAAGCATATACTCTCCTCCAACTTTCTCCCTCAAGGATGTTTGTAGTTGGAGCTACATGTCCAGAGAGATTTGCTAGGATGCAGCTCCATAGCTGGGCATAGCATGGGGTGCCTGATTTCTGCTTCCCTGTGGAGCAGCTGCTTTGAAGTTCTGGAGAAATTCCAGAATTTGAGATGCTGAAAACTAGATCAGACAAAACACTGGCTCACATGCTGTCAGGAAAAGTTTTGCTGTCGGTTGAGGGGACATGCGGTTGAGGGCAGCCGAGTTTGGATCTGTGAAGGGGTTATTGTTAGACTGATTGCCTTCAAGGTGGCTGTCCCTCCCATGTGGCTGTGGGTGCACACCCATGTGGACCTGTTCTGGGTGCTGAATCAAAACTTTTCATGCAAAAAGATTTTTGGTCATAATTCACCCTTTGTTTCCTAGCAGGGAGACAGGCAGTAAGAAGTTCATTTCTGTGCTTTTGTGTCTAGATTTCTCTGAGTGCTGGCTATTGGTGCTCCAATGGTATTCATCTGAAGGTCCATCACAGGCCCTGAATGCACACAGCAATTCCTGGAAGTGCATGCAGCCAAGGAACAGATGCTGCAGCTCGCATCTCTGTCCCGTCCTGCTGGTGGCCACTGAGTGGTGCAGCGCCATACAGTGCAGTCCTTAGCAGGGGTTTGTGGACCTTGCCCTTTGGAGATGGCAGAGTTGTGCAGGGGACATCTCGGGCAGTGTAAGCTGACACTGACCCAGCATCTCTGTTGATCCCTTAGCAGGTGAAGGAGGCCCTCAGACTGGCACCATGACAGAGTGCTTTGACTGCGACAACTGCAAGGAGTCCTTGTATGGGCGCAAGTACATCCAGATGGACAATGGCCCATACTGCATCCCTTGCTATGATGCCCACTTTGCCAACACTTGTGATGAGTGCAAAGAGCTGATTGGCCATGACTGCAGAGTGAGTATGGGACCCTGAGGCCAGCAGGCCTGTCCCCTAGGCCATTCAGTCCCCTTTCTTTCTCATCTCCTGCTGTCTTCCCCAGGAACTATACTATGAGGATCGCCATTACCACGAGCATTGCTTTCGTTGCTTCCGCTGTGACCGCTCTCTGGCTGATGAGCCATTTACCTGCCAGGGTGAGGAGCTGCTGTGCAATGACTGCTACTGCAACGAGTTCTCCTCAAAGTGCATTGCCTGTGAGAAGACAGTCATGCCAGGTAGGAGTGTGCAGAACCAAGTGTTGCAGTCATTCCTAGTCCCAACGGAGCCACCCGGGGCAGCAGGGTTCAATGCAGGGCAGCAAGCAAGAGCTGAGCTTCTGCCCTTTGCCCCACCGTACTGCACAGAGCAGGCTGGGCACTATGGTTTTCTGGCAAGACAGCAGGATCCTGAAATGCAATCACCACAGCAGCCTGTGTCTGTTCGCCTTTTGTGGGAAACTGAGTTAGGGAGGAGATAACAAAGGGCTTCCTGGGTATTTTCTGACATGTGCTGATGAGAGGGAATGACTGAAGGTGTGTGAACTTCCCAGAGCTGGCCTGAGGCAAAGGTGTATCTTTGCCTGGCCTTTCCTGCACAGTCTTTAGCTGTAAGTTACTGCAGGTTCTCGGCCACAGCCTTTGTACTGGTGCTAGGGGCATGTTCCCACAGCCCTCCCTGCGCTGTTGCAAGGGTGGGCCCAGCCCTAGACGCCAGCTCTCTGCAGCGCCCATGCTCTGCCATGTTACTCGGTGACTGGACTGGCAGGCAAAGAGCCTCGTGTGCAGGGCTGCAGTGTATTCAGTGCAGCCACCTCCTCATGTCCCGGGTCCCATGTGCTGTACCCTCATGTCACACTGAGAATGGCTTTCTCTGCAGGATCCCGCAAGCTGGAATACAATGGACAAACCTGGCATGAGCATTGCTTCATATGTAGCAGCTGCCAGCAGCCCATTGGGTCACGATCCTTCATCCCGGACAAGAAGGATTATTACTGTGTCCCCTGTTACGAGAGCAAGTTTGCTCCTCGCTGTACTCGTTGCAAAAAGGTATGTATGGCCTGACAGCCCAAAGGCCCCAAATTCATTGATCCAGGGCTGTGTTCTTCACTCCTGCCATGAAAAATAGTGTAAACGTGCTGCAGTTGGTTCCTGTGTTGTTCTGTATCACATCTTAACTAGAAAGGAAGAGCTGAGGACTCCTGCTGCTACCCACAGTCAGTAACGTGGACTCAGCCCCAGCAGGAGCAAAGTTTGGATGCCAGCACCCTTGCTAACTGCTGTTCATGTGCTGCTGCCTCCTTCCTGCAGTCACCACTGTGCTCTTTCTTCCCACAGTCCCTGACTAAGGGAGGAGTGACTTACCGGGATGAACCCTGGCACAAGGAGTGTTTCGTCTGCACGGGCTGCAAGATGCCCCTGGCTGGGCAGCAGTTCACCTCCCAGGATGACAACCCCTACTGTGTTAAGTGCTTTGGGAATCTCTACGCCAAGAAGTGCAGTGCCTGCACAAAGCCCATCACAGGTGAGCATGCAGAATGGCCCTGGTTATGGGGCACTTCCCTCTGAGCAGGACCCGCCCTATTTCCAGTCAGGTGAAATTTCCAGTCACTCTGGGTGAAATTGCCCTCTGGAGTTCACACATGACCCAGATACATGTAGTGTTCATGTAGGTCTCCACCGTGCAGGCTTGCTAGTATGTTACTAGGCACTTCAGGCTCCCCAGGGACAAGTGCTGGTAAGCGAAAGATCCTCTCAGACAATGGCAGCTGATTGCTCAGGGACCCTGTGAGAAAGGATTGTTCTGTTGTAGTGATCCTAGGGCTGCTTGTATTCTTTCATCTACATATTTAAAGCTGTGAGCTGTGGCCCCTTAAGGGGAGTTTCTTCTCCCTTGGTGTGCAGGGGTAAATGTTGCTAAGATGAACCCTCACAGTGTGATCTCATGCCTCTAGCTTGCCCTGTATGGGGCTGGTTGCCATGTAACAGGTCCTGTAGGAAGAGTCCTGACAAGCAGGGAAAAACAGGGACTTCCCCCTGTGGCTGGAGCAGCAGCTGTGCTGCAGAGTAGTCTAGACCTGCCGGACCTGCTGTGGATGGGGGAAGCAGGGCTTGCTCTTCTGCAGAACGCACTGAGAGGGCCTGGCCTTGCCACTGTCCTCCCCACTTGACCTTTCCATTTGCGACTCCTCTCGCTCCTGAGAAGGCAGACAGAGCCATGAATCAGCTGGTGACTCAGATGGTGACTCCAGCTGGGGACAGAGCGGCTCGGGGGCACCCTGCTTCCTGTTTGGTGCTTGCCAGTGTGTTGCTGTCTCAGGAAAATGGGGGCTGCCGTCCATGTCTGACCGGTGCCCGGGTGGGGAAGGACGTGGCCCATGGGACCTATGTGGGAACCTGCACAAAGCTGATGGCAGAAGGGCTTTTCCTAGAGTTTTGTTAGCATTTGCCTCAGAAGGGGCTGCTCCAGGTGTCCCTGCTGGAAGCTCTTGCCAGCCCAGTTGTCTGAGACCGTCACTTGCGGTGACGATGCAGCTTTGCTCTGTGCTCTCCTCTGGGGAGGAAATGGTGGTTCTGTCCCGGTGATCTCAACCCTGCAGAATTCCAGTGTAAAATCATTTTGTTCCTCCTCACGCCCTATATAGAGCAGGGATACCTGCCTCAGATGTATTTGATACAGTGGGGTGCTTGGGTGCTGCAGTGCAGGGATGTATGCGAATAGCTGACTTGGAGAAAAGCAAGCCAAGGCTCATTTGTGTGCAGGAAGCTTGTCCTGGTTCCTTCAGCAGTTTTAACCCTGCACTCTGTCCCTCCTGTAGGCTTTGGCGGTGGAAAATATGTCTCCTTTGAGGACCGTCACTGGCACCATAACTGCTTTAACTGTGCCCGCTGCAAGACCTCACTGGTTGGAAAAGGCTTTATCCCTGACAATGATGAGATCCTCTGCCGCGACTGCAGCAGCGACCTATGAGCCTCCAAGGATGCCGTGGGGCAGGGGCTTTCTCTATTCTTCAGGTTCTTTGTGCCAAATATCCCCAGTAGCATTTCAGGGGCCAAGCACAAGGCACAGGAGATGGGGGCTGACCCCGAACCACGGTGTGTTCAGGAGGTTCCTGTGCCCCTCCCTGAAGGCTAGAGTATGCTATGCTATGAGCCAAAGCTAAATAAAGAGTTGGAAAAGGAGCTTTAAGATCCCCCATTATTTAGTCTTTCCTTTTGCTTCCTGTCTAATTGGGCACTAGCTGAGCCCAGGGCCACCAGCTGAGCAAATGGCAGGCAGCAGTGGCTTCACTGCTGGCCTGCTGGATCTGCACACTGGTAGCATGTATTCACTCCTCTTTTGCACAGCGCTGATCTTTCTTTTTCCCTGTGCACTCCATTTGCTCTGTGTGATCAAGGCAGCAGCTCCTGGACTGCACAGCTTGGCCTTGCCAGCTGTATAGCAGATGGCTTTGCAGCACCACCTCTCCTGTATGCACGGTTTGGCCTATGGTGTTGCATGGCCTGGGCCTGAAATGTTCTCCTTGCCCCATTTCAAAGGTCTGGGGACACCTCCCTGGAGCCTAGCCAGAAGAGCATGCATTATGTCAGATGGGGAACAATCCCAATTTCTCTGGCCAGCTCACCTTTTCTGGGCCCAGGCCCTTTACTCTGCATGCCTCCATGGAAGTACTCAGATAAGGAAAAGGACCTCAGATGGCCAGCAGGCATGGAGCACTCCAGCCCTACCAACTTTCTGCCTCATTCCCATCCTCTGGTCTGTGCCATCATCTCCCTGCAGCTGCCTCTGTTTTGTTCAGCCCTGAAGCAGCATTGCAGCTGGTTGTATGTTTAGCCATGTTTGTAACTACCTGGGCTAGAGCTGATGATTCTGCCTGAGATACTTCTAGAAAAACAGTGGAGAAAGGTGTTTTGGAGGCTGTTGGAGCACTGAGGGCTTTATTTCTGCTCGCTCCCTCTCATGGGGAACTGTAGAATAAGGACTGTCTTGCTGAGTCCAGCCAGCGGTGACACAAATATCACCAAAGACATTTCATTAATTTTGGTTTGTCTGCAGGTTGTCGCTGTGCTCAGTGGCTGTCAGGGCAGTTGGAGGGAGGAGGGCCTGAGGCTGAGCTGGAGCTCTGCAGCACAGCGAGCCACTGCAGGTCGGCCAGGGGCTGGAGCTGGGCCATCCCTGGCCAGCTCTTGCTGGAGCTGAGCACTCCCACCTGGCTTCCAGCCATGCTCGTCCCCAGTGTGGCCCCCAAACAAAAAGCAAAGCAAGGGTAGCATCTGGGCTCCCCTGGGGAAGAGCTTTGGATCTCCTAAGTCCCTTGCTTTGGCCCTAACTGTGCAAAATAGCACTCAGGCTGCTGAGCAATCCTAGCCTCAGGCGAGGGCTTGTGGGCTGAGCCAGCCCTGGGTCCCCTAAGGCCCCTTTGGGAACTGGTGCCTGCCTTGCCTTGCCTCTGTGTTGCCCTGGCTCTATCTTGCTTGGGGCATTTGTGCCAACCTTGCTTGCCTGCTTGGCCATGTGGTTTTTTTTTGTTTGTTTGTTTTTTTTTTCCCAGTGCATCTTCTTGTGTGTGTTTTTTTGGTTTTGTTTTTTTTCCATTTTGTACTCTCATGTTATGAATATTTGTCATTTTGTAACCAAACTGCAGGATGAAGGGGCTAGCCCCCTGTCACAGGATTCACTTATGAATGTGGAATGTTATGCATGTTGAAGAGCTATTAATTCTGTATTCAGAACCTTACTGAACCCTTGTTTGGAAGCTTTGATGCAGGCAAATCAGAGTTTGTGCATTTGCTATTCTAAGGAGCTTGGAGCAGTCTCTAGAAGGAAGCATCCTAAACCTCAGCCTCCTGTATGTTTCCTAAGGCTTTATATAATAAACTGTTTTAGTGACACTTGCTTTTGTGTGTTTCTTGGGCAGCAGCATGGATTGCTGCCTGCGTGGGTCTTACAGTGTCCTTGAAGAGCAGAGGCGGTTTGTGGTTCCTGCAAGCATCTCCCCTAACTCCGCACTGGGGACAGGCTAGTGTCCCCCATGCCTGTGCCTCCCCCTTCCCAGGGCACCGCCCCCACGCTGGCTGTGCCACAGCTGTATCACCGGAGCTGGCACCAGAGCGGTCGCTCTCGCTGCCGCTGGGGGCTGCAGGGGCCCGCGTGGGGCTGCCTGTCCCTCTGTGCCCCAGTGGCCCCACCGAGCGGACACAGGCAGGACTTGGCCCGGGCCAGGGCTGTAGCCAGTGCCTCTGTGCTGATAACCCGGAGGAGGCCGCCTGGATCAGTGGTGCTGAATCACGTCCCCCCAGCGCCTGCAGGCTCCTGGGAGGAGGGTTGGGCGGGATGTCGCTGTGGTTTCCGGCTGGGGTAGCAGGGGACTCCTCCTGGCAGCCTTGGCTGCAGCTGTCCGTGCTCATTGCTCCCTTTTATCAGCTGGGGACTCGTCTATTCCCCAAACATCTGCAAGTATTTTCCGCAGATTCCTTTACGTTTACTAACAGCTGCCACAGCTTCCTCTGGGCTTGCCTGCCCGGCCCCCGCGCCCGGCGCCGGCTCCCCCTCGGTGCGGTGGCGTCACTCCCGCGGGAGCTGCTGCCGCTGGCCCGACAGAGGCAGCCACAGAGCTGCTGGTGGACTGTAGCGCTGGCTATAGGCATACGTGTTTCTGGCTTGTTCAAGGCTCCTGCACCCGTTAGTGCCAGCAGCTAAAGTTTGTTTGTTTGGTTTTTTTCCATAAGCTTTTGTTGCTGCTCTTGCCTTGTGACCTGCACTGGGCTCTGCATCTGCTGCTGCTGGGTCTCAAGCGATGAGCAAGCAGCTCCAGCCTGGAGGCTCCCAGTGGGGTCTGTCCTCCAGCAGCAGCAGCACAAACCCATGTTTCTGCAGTGCTGTTTCCAGGGATTAACCACAAAAGGTTTTTGTAAGGGCCCCTGGGCTCCTCTTTCAGTCAGCCTCCAGAGCCTCACGTTTTTAGCCAAAAAAGGAAATGACCCAGCTGCACGTAGCACTGCAACATCTGGATTTTATCCCTGTCATGAACGGGTCATGGATACGCAGGGCCCGGAGCCCGGCCGGCAGGAGGCGGAGGGTGGCGTCATGCGCAAACATCTCCTGGGCAAGTCGGAAGCAGCCGTGAAAATACACGAAGCTGAGGCCCGTGTCGATGTGGGGGTCCGTGGGAGGCGGACTGGCGAGGCCCGGGCGTCTCTGACCACAGCTGCCCAAAATGAAGAGATGCATGGGATGCCGCCGGAGCCCCTTGCTTTTCCCAGGATGAAGTTTCACGTGAAGGGAAATTGAAGAACGCTAAGTTCAGGCCCATTATCTCCGCTTTTGTTTTTAGCCAGGCGCTCACGAGGAGAAAACTACGGAGCTGGAGGCAGCCGGTAGTGCAGGGGAGCAATTAAAGGCGATATTCCTTCCTTCAGTGTCGCCCTCCCCTCGGAGGACTGGCAGTTCCCAGGGGAGGATCACATTTCTCCGCTGCAACCACATCCCATTGCTCTTGTTGCTGCTTTTTGCTTAAAGTGATTGAGTGCGCACGGTGGAAAAATGTGAATAGTTTATTTGAGAGCTAAAATTCGATTACAGCTCGGCCCTCTGCAAGGCAGGGGCAAAGCTCGGCCCCTCCCGGTGTCGGGCAAGGCCCTGCGCCAGCCCCCTGCCCCCCTCGGCCCCCCGGTCGCTCCGGCCTCCCCGGCCCCGCGGCGGCGCGGCCGCAGCCGAAGCCAAGCGCCGG
>NW_028186459.1:312774-332291 GCF_003343005.1 Rhea americana | reverse complement strand
CGGGCCGGGTCCAGACGGGGCCGCGCTGCGCCGCGCCACATCAGCCGCACTAACCGCGCTGTTCTGCCCGCAGCTCCGCGACCAGATCAACTCGGACCACCGGACGCGGGCCATGCAGGACGTGAGTGCTGGGGCCGGGCGGGCTGCTGTCGCCCGAGCTCCGTGRGGACAGGCCCTGCCTGGCGTGGCCCGAGCAGCCAGGGAACAGCGGGGCTGGGCGGCTCTTAGTGTTCGCCTGTGGCATTTTGGGCTTTGTTGTGCTTTTTTTAGAGATACATGGAAGTGAGCGGCAACCTGAGGGACCTGTATGATGACAAGGATGGGTAAGTGTGTGCACAGATACTTCATCTAGTAGTGCATCCACCTGAATGTCTGCTGTTGCATTTTGCCTAAGAACCAGGAGGGGCTTTTAAGCCTGTTTTATGTATACAAGAAATAATGCTGATATTTGAGAATATCAGTCAAGTTTTGGAGATTAAATCTGCTAGAGCAGCACCCAGATTTCACACCAAATACCTTCACATAGAATGATATACATATTTTATCACYCCCCTTGTTCAAGTTACTGGGGGAGGCCCTTGAGTCACCTCGAATGTTCTTTAGCAGAGACTGCTGCATTTGCAGTAGGAGACATGAGCTGGATTCTCAGAGTGTAAGCTTGTCAAATGTATGTATAACTTTGGGATGGTGCCAAACTCTGATGCTATGCTGTCAGTCTTACTGAAGTTTCATGTAACTGAAATGCAGCACTAGATATGGAAAAAGATTATATCAGCATAAACATGTTACAGACTTTTGTTTCCATTTGTAATCTTTTTTTTCATGAATGTATAGCTTACGAAAAGAAGAACTCAGTGCCATTTCAGGACCAAACGAATTTGCAGAATTCTACAACAGACTAAAACAGATTAAAGAATTTCATCGGAAGCACCCAAATGAGGTAAGTAGTTATCTGCTTTGTAAGAATAGGTGACTTGTGGTCTGCTGGACTTCATCTCTACAATAAGCAGAATTTGTTTTGTTCCATTTAGTTGCCTTAATACATAATTTACTACAAATTTCGAAGTATTAAAATGTCACTTGGGAAGAGAAAATGTCTAAAGGTAGATAGTGCTTCAAAGGCTGTATGTRAGCGCATGTGAGTGCTGTGTGAATAGGAGAAAAGGCTAGATGCTAACCATGTTCTCTGGGTGCAGTCTATTAGTTTAGGAACACTCTGCTGCTGAGTTGGCATTCAGTCTTGCCTKTCTTGTGCTGCCTAACATCAGATTAATGGGTAGCATCTTTTCTTCTTTGTGTAAAAGTAATGGTGAAGAAATACTGACCTGCATTGATGAGTTCAGGATCTCCCTCCTGTACTCAGACTTAATTCTAATAGATGTGCGACAGGCAAAGAAATTTGTCTGCATTCACATTGTAAAGTWGTTTGCTGTTCTGTCCTTCCGGTCTCTGCACTGAACTGCAGACACCTCAGATGTTGTCTTTTCTGCCCTCAGTAGCAAGGAGAGTTATCCTCTGCTATATAATAAACTCAGATATACAGCAGATACATGTGCAGGTAGGGTTGCTCAGTGATGTGAGTAAATGTTATCCAAAAGGAGCCAACTACCCAGAATCAGTAGGGAGTTGGAATTTTTGTTTTTGTTCTCCTCCATTGTATAGGGAACTAGAATTTAGAACAAGATGATCTTAGACTGCACTGGATATCTTTTCAGTTATTGGGTTTGCTGTTGTGATTTCATATTGATTGTCCTGGGACGTTAGTTGAAGTGATCTTTTCTCTGAGACTTCTGTCTGTTTTTGAAGATCTGTGTTCCAATGTCAGTGGAGTTTGAAGAACTGCTGAAGGCCAGAGACAACCCAAGTGAAGAGGCACAAAGTAAGCCTGTAGTTTTGCTCTGAGGCTATTTTTAGTAAAAACCTGGTGCCTGCTTCAGAGGAATTGTTTAATTTTATGAAATTTTATGTTTGAATTTTATGGTCTGTTTTGCATGTTTTGGAATTCTATGTCCCTTTTACTAAGTTACTTCAGAAAATTGTTCTTACTTCATTTAATTCCTTCTGAACTGTAGCCAACTGGAATATTTCACAGTAGTGCTGCCTTTCTTGGGAAATGTTGTAGTGTGTTTACATAGAGAAGCAGCYAGGTATCTCATCACTGAGTATCCCTCTTGCCTCATAAACATCTTGCTTAAGCATAAATTAATCCACAGTTAATCCTTTTCAGATTCTAGTGCATGTGTGTGATAAATCAGGAAGATTAAGCTCRTAATAAAGCCCTTCATAATCTCTTCCACAGATCTAGTGGAGTTCACAGATGAGGAAGGGTATGGACGATACTTAGATCTGCATGATTGTTATCTCAAATACATTAATCTAAAATCATCAGAGGTAAGTAACTACATGAGTTTAGAGACATAACAGTGTTCCATTCTTCAGTGCTTAGGGTTGTGGATATTTTGTTTGTTTTATTATTTGTTTGCTTGTTTTACATTGAGTAGTTTATTTCCAAATCACTATTTCAAAGTCACTTGGTTGCACATTGGTTTGACACTATTTGAATTCTAAATGCTGCTTCATGATTTTTCTTTTGTTTCCTTCAATTTATATTTTCTCTCTAACATTAATATAAATGRTGGCCTTGTAAAAAGACTCTGTCTTCTGATACCAGATTGGTGTCTAAGGCAATGTGTTAGAAAGCACGTAGAGACCACTGGCTCTCTGTGTTCCAGAATAAAGGCATGAGCTGGTGCTTTTCTTCTGGTTTGGTAAATGGAAACTGGATGTAATTTGGCTGCCTGTGTATAAAGTCTGACTCAAATATTTTTATTTTTAGAAACTGGATTATATTACTTACTTATCTACATTTGATCAACTCTTCGATATTCCCAAAGAGAGAAAAAATGCTGAATATAAGAGGTGAGCCTTTTTGCCTACCTGCTTCATGTGTGACATTTGATCAGAAGGAATTCACTTTAAGTTTACGACTGCTGACAATACAGTTAATCATCAAGCTTAGCTGATGTAAGTTAAGTTACTGAGCTGTAGTAACTCAATCATGTATCTGAGTCCTGAGAAAACATGCGATACAACAAAAGTGTGAAAAGCCATTGGGATCTTATTCTGTAAAGGGATCTTACTTTATCCATGTGACTGTTGTATCCAGAAATCATGTTAAAAAGTGTCATAAACTTCATGTCTTCCCTTTAGCATACCAGATGCAATTGTTSTCCAAAGATGTGATTAGAGAAAAAAGTTAGGCTTTGATATTGAATTATYTGTGCTCATGATTACCCTGCCAGGTACCTTGAAATGCTTCTTGAGTACCTGCAGGATTACACAGATCGTGTGAAACCATTACTGGACCAAAATGAGCTTTTTGGGAAAATTCAGACCGAGTTTGAGAAGAAGTGGGAAAATGGAACATTCCCTGGGTGGCCGGTGAGCAACCATTAAGCACATGCAAATGCTTCTGTTTGTGATATGTTTTCTGTGAATCATCTGTGTAAAGTCATCACAGARTAATGTAGCAAGGTGTACAAGGTGTGTAGCTCCACATCACAAAGATACAGTTTGATACTAACTTGTACATTCATTCAGGTCTGCTTATTTGGAATCTTTTCTGTTATTCCATTGCTCAGTTTAGTGATAGAGGTTTTTCTCTTTAAAAAATGAACGGCTTTTCCTGAGGTTAGAGTATTACATTGCTTGAAATGTTACATGATGTCTCAAAGATCTTGTAYGTGGCTTTTCTTGACAGAAAGAGACCAGCAGTGCACTCACTCATGCTGGAGCTCACCTGGATCTCTCAGCATTTTCCTCTTGGGAGGTATGTTTTCAGTACTCTGCACATGCTAAATTTTGGACGGGTGGAAGTTAGCCACTTCGTGTTTCTTCAGAATTTTACTTGCTGGGCTTTCATCTCTGGCCCCGTGCTCTAGATAAAACTCTGCTTACGCAGATGGCTTACTTTCTTCCGTTAGAGGGATGTAACATGAAATCTCAGTTAGACTTGTCACAAATTGCATTTCAATGAGGAGGAGCCCATCTTTGTTGACAGTCCTTTGGTGAATGCTGTTAGTTTTTTTTTTAATGACTTAAAATTAACGTAAAGCCACATCAAATTTGCTTAATAGCTTCTCTCTTATTGTGTTTTCTTTGTTTTGTGTGTGTGTGTGTGTGTGTGTGTGTTTATTTATTTATTTATTTTATTAACTAAACAGGAATTGGCCTCTCTGGGACTGGATAGGTTAAAATCAGCTTTGTTGGCCCTAGGTCTGAAATGTGGCGGGTAAGATGCAGTCTTTTTATAGTTATTTTKCAGTTTTTGAGGTTTTTGTCTTTCATTTCTTTATGGGATACTTGTTCTGTCTTCTCTGTTGTACAAGAATTATTTTGATAATGTTTGAAAAGACAAAACATTGAGAATTAATCAAGAGATTCTGCTAAGGTACTATACATTGAGGCATACTCTATACTGAAGTCTCTTATATAGAAGAATTTTACCTAAAGAATGAAGAAAAAGAYGTTTGATATAAGGACTTAACCAAGTCAGACTCTTTAATGGGAAACATTCTCAATTGTTCTCATATGAAATGTACGACCTTTTAAAAGCTCAGTTTATAGCTTTATTGCATGAATTCAAATAGTTAWTTTGACATAAATTTATGTTCAGGATTCAGCTCTTCCCTGCTTCTCCACAGGACTCTGGAAGAGCGTGCTCAAAGACTTTTYAGCACTAAAGGCAAATCCCTAGAGGCACTTGATCCTTCCTTGTTTGCCAAGAATCCAAAAACAAAAGGAAGYAAAAGGTGAGTTCTTAAAGGTCATTCTCAGGTTGCAATTGTTCCCTTCACTTGGATGAGAAGTTACTCTATAAACATCACTTCTGTATAGTTATGACAGAGACATTCCTGGAGTATAAGAAGCCTTTCATGTTGGGCCAAATGATTCCTGAGCTCAAACAGATGATATTTGAGCTGAATGGTTTGTGTGTGTGCTGTTTTGTTTATATGAGCTGTTTGTTTTTTGTTTTGGGTTTTTTTTTTTCGTTCTATCTACAAGTCAAATGTGTCCGTAAGAGGTCAGTATGCACATGGTGTTTGCAGTTCTGGAATGAATTTCATAAAGTTTCATTATCTATTTCCAGAGACACCGAAAGAAATAAAGATCTTGCATTCCTGGAAGCTCAGATATATGAGTATGTAGAAGTTCTTGGGGTAAGGATTTAATTTTTCTTTGAGCTTTGAGTTACATAGCTGTCAAGTAGTGACTGGAACGTCTTTCACAACTTTGTCTGGTGCTTTCATAGACAGTGTACCCAGAAGAGAGATACAAACATCCAGAGTCATAATGTTTAAGAGCATGTTAACAGATACATACATATATTTTTTTCCGCCTTCRGTAAATAGAATGTGTTGACTTAAGGTTATATTTCCATTAGCTAATTATTCAGCAGCCTTCTGTGTTTCTCTGTTTTGCATATGAAGGCTACAGGCCCCAGCAGGAAAGCCTTTCCCCCCTTCTCCCCCCACTCCTTCTAGCCAGCACGTCAATGTAGAGAATTTCAATGTGGAGAGATTCTATTCTGTATCTCAGCCACAGGATGCTGAAAACCTCTACTTGTTCTGTTGTGGTAATTGCCTTAAATCCTTGCATCAGTTTTTGTTGGTTGCTTTAGCAGGCTGGCTGTTGTCTTTAGTTTGTCACCGTGGAAATGCTTATAATACTGCAAGTTTTTMATTTTTCTCTTGAATTTAGAAATATTGTACTAGAATCTCTTGGGTTGTTAGGCTAAGTAAAAAGGAGAGTGCTCTGTTTGGTAATAGTTTTTCGTTTCTGTCCCTCTGTACATTGAGGAAATGTTTTGTGCTGCAAGAGTTTGTGCTTGTTTTGTTGCTATCATGTTGCATAAACATTTCCTTCTCTTTTCCTGCATTCTAGGAACAAAGACACCTTACTCACGAGAATGTGCAGCGCAAGCAAGCACGGACAGGAGAAGAGAGAGAGGAGGAGGAAGAAGAGCAGATCAGTGAGAGTGAGAGTGAAGATGAAGAAAACGAAATCATTTATAATCCTAAAAATTTGCCTCTTGGCTGGGATGGCAAGGTAATTGAGATTGACTGCTCTGAAGAAGTGGGAGAAGATTTCACTGAATCCACACTACTTTTCTATTTGAACCTGCTTTKCCATTTGACATAATCTATTTTTTTTCCTTGTCAGCCAATCCCTTACTGGTTGTATAAATTACATGGYTTGAACATCAACTACAATTGTGAGATTTGTGGTAACTACACCTACCGAGGACCCAAAGCTTTTCAGCGTCACTTTGCAGTAAGTAAGGTTTTCCTACAGAAACATCAGTGCTACTTTCAAATAATCTTAATAGTAAGTAAATAATAAACTGCTGAAGTGTCTGAGTGGCACTTTTACCTCCATTTGAAAGTGTGGGTCTGGGCTGATCCTGCAGGGCCATGCTGTTGGAACTGTGAATTTGTATACTAAGATCTGTTCTGCCAATTTCTGTAGGGCCCCCTCTTGTTTGAACTGATTCCAATGCTCAGGAATGATTGGTGCAGACCACCCACTGGCTGCCAGTGTATTGTTACTGTCTAAAATACAGAAAAAGCATTATTTTTGTAATATTTTTATAGATCTTTTTAGGACCAGTAGATTTCTATTTTGATAGTATTTGTTTTATCTGATCCAGAGTTTAATACATTTGGTTAGTCTCTGACACTATGGGTGAAGTGGTATTCCCTCTCATAATACTGATCTCTTTCCTCTGCTCCTCAGGAATGGCGACATGCTCATGGAATGAGATGCCTGGGCATTCCCAACACTGCGCATTTTGCCAATGTCACACAGATTGAGGATGCTGTCTCATGTAAGCAGTCATGGCATTTCTTTGTACAGAACAGGGAATATGTGGCGTAAGAATGGCTGTATTAGCTCTGGCCAAAAATTTGTCTTCTGTGGCTAGAGATTAGTTTTGTGAAAGACTATAAGAAGTAGGGTGTGTGGGATGATCCTTCGTTGGATTGTCCCTTCCTGCTTGTTCAAGGGAGTGGCTTTTTTCTCTTTGGATACCTGTAGGAGCAGATTCTTGTTAGGACTGCCAGCAAGTGTTTATTCATTGCAAAATGTTTTGGCTGTGATGCTTCATGTATGGAATCTCAGCCAAGTGTAATAGGACGTTTCTTCAGACAAAGGGTGTCTACACAGTCCCCAAATGTATATAACTTTGTGGGTGTGCATCACCATCTACGTGGCGAAGCTGGAAAAACCTTCAGAAAGCATAGAGCCTATAGGGAGATTTTTGAAGCCCGCAGTACTTAGGACTACTACTTGATTCCAATTTGATACCGCCAGTCTGTCTTGGTATCTAGAGGAGGGTCCTCCTGCAGATACTGCTTTATGAACCTGAAACGCTTAGGCTAACAGATATAGTTTCTGGAGAGAAACCGATTATTGCCTGGAGGAAGGCCCATGCAGGGAAAATCTCAATTTCCCAGATAAGCTATTATCATCATATTTCCTTTGGAGCTGGGTTTCTGAAGTGCTGTTTTTGAATTTTTGTCTTTTCTGTCCCATCCTAAATGTCCACTTTAAAGCCTTATTTGTTTYAATTCTGCAGCAGAATTTCACCAGGGAGCGTTACTAAACAGGACAGAGGGATGATACATTTGTGATGGATAGTAGATACCTTCCTGGGTTGTTGAAGTGATGAAGAATATTTAAAAAATAGWATATGGTGTATATTTTACTAGATTATCAAGGGAAATGGCATTCAGAATGTGTATGACTTTGTATTTACAGTGTGGGCAAAGCTGAAACAACAGAAAGCTTCAGAGAGATGGCAGCCAGATACAGAGGTGAGATGTTTCTAGAAGCATTTGGATGTTTCTAGTCTCATGTACGTAGGAACCCACATTTATCTGCATGAACTGTCTGGGTCAGGCAAAAGAATTTCTAAAAGAATCCCATGCATACTGGAGAGCTAAGTAGCAACCTACACTGCTGGTTGCACAGCTCCTGTTAGTGGTGGTGTTTGAAAAACACTTCATAGGCTGCACTGGAAAGTAGTTCTAAGAGGACAGAYTGAGCCTTTTGTCTATATAAATGTTTTTTAATATATTGCTCCATAATACTGAAGTTCTCTTTGTTTTGTGAGAAGGAAGAACTGTTTTTTTGAGAGGTATGTTCACCTGCACTAGTGTCTTTTCTTCTGWCTCAAAACATTTTTCAGTAGTATGGAGGGGACTGAATAACATAAGGCTATGGAGTGCAGTGAGAAATATAGCCTGTAATACAGCTTATAATAATTCTGAGTTTGGATAGGATGTGATAGGTACAGAAGTGTAAAAGTGTTTCATGCTCCTGTACTGCCCTTAATTGCTAAGATTAGCTCCTATCAGGTAGCCTGCTGGTAGATCTACTGTATACCTTCACACAGAGAGGTTCTTGGTGGGAAGGAATAGGTGGGAATGTTGAATAGAAGTTGCTGGAACTAAAATTCACATGCTGTGGTATAACCTGAGTCAAGCTGTGTCCAGTACCTGTAAATTGTTCCTTCCCTTCTAGGAGGAATATGAGGATTCCAGTGGGAATGTGGTGAATAAAAAGACCTACGAAGACTTGAAGCGTCAAGGGCTGCTGTAACTTTTCCTGAGCAAAGCATTTCACATCTGAAAATCAAGTTGAGAAGTGTCAGCAGTTCTGACTTCGCTTTCTATTTTGCATGAATATAGATTTCAAGGATACTTTATAGAAYCACTTTCTAGTAAGCCCCTTGTGAAAAGCATAATTGTGATAGTTTTAAAGCTTATGTTATTTTATATTAAAAAAAGAAGCTGAAAAATAAAATGATCTTAATTTAGGAAGTGCTGAGAAATTTGTCTCCTTTGTATGTTGGAAAGAATGATTTAACKTGGTTATGGTATTTTTGAAAAGCTTTTTGCACAGTTTGAATTGTTGTCAGAAATAATTGCTTCTCTCTTATTCTAGATTTGATACAGACTTTTATGGTGAGGATTGACCTTATTTTAATGTGCACATGAAAATTTTGTGCTTAAATGAATAATGGTCCTATTTGTCCCACAGGACTGGAGTTAAGCTGCTCAATCATGGGAACTTTTTTTTTCCTTTTACATTAGGAAACTACAGTAAAGTAAAAGACAGTAGTGGGACATTAGGAAGTGGTTTTGAGGGCTCTGTGTGTAATCACAGCTCTCATCAGCTTYACAGGAGGCTTTTATCTGTCCAGTCAAAACTGATGGTATCTATCAGAAAAAAAWATATATTYTTTCAGAGTCCAAGCTCTAGTACTGGCCCAAATATAATCTGCTATGAAAAAGTCTCTGTTAGCTGGTAATAGGAAGATTTCCACCAGTGATGACTGAAATCTTAGGAGATGAAGGCAAGAGAGGCATTTACTGGAGGTTTTTCTTTTCTCTTTTTGAAATTGGTATCTAGTTTTTCTCTTATGTGAGCAATTAGAAAGTTGGAACTTCCTGCTGTTAGCTTGTATGTAGGCTTTTGGTGATTTTTTTTTCTTGTTTTATTTACTTGTAGACTTATGCCTTAGATGCATTGAGGATAAAAYATTGATGCTGGACTGCAGTTTGAAAGTTGGTTGTGACAAGAAATGCAGCTATGTTTTCTGTCCCCAGTGAGTGTGGGGAGCTTAATAATTTTGATATTTATGAGCAGCAGATGTGACAGGCTGTTAATATAGGCAGGCATTCCTGTTTCAGTCTCACCTTTGTGAAGATGCTTTGGAACAGGTAGAGAGGAAAAAAAAAMCACCTCTCTCTGTCGCTCTGCAGGGCCATTTGCATCTCTGAATTTAGTGGAGCAGCAGGTAACAAACACTTCTCCCTGGGTGACGGTTTGCACAGCTGGTGGTTGGCAGGGGTGGAGCTGGTCGCGAGCACCAAGCTGTGAGCCAGTGCTGCAGGTACCCAGAGCAGGTGCCTGCAGTAGGCACTCCACTCCTGGCAGCAGCTGCAGGCTTTGGCTGGTGCACCGGGCGTCGCAGAACAGGCAGGGTGAGTCAGTGCCATGGGCTGTTTCCTTTCCYTGCTTTGCTTGGGAAGAGTCTGTGTCTGGTGATGTTTATTCCTAGCCTGTCCTGGCCCTGGGTCTGGCTGTGCTACAGCAGCACCTCACTGAGTAAGGGCTGCTTGGTCTGTAGTGGCTGTGGTGAAACAGCAGAAGTAACTGATAGCTTTAGCTCCCATCTTGCTTGTGCAAGGTACAGATGTGGCCAGGAGACCTCATGGTGATTGCCCTGCTGTGGCTGTGCTGCCCAGCTCAGCAGAATCCAAGGGAAAGAGGTTGAGGACTCCTTGGGCTTTCGGGCCTTTGGGGGGTGGGGGGATTTACAGTCTGCAGTGAGTCTCCATCTCAGCAATGTGCAAACCTGTCCCAGGTGGGGTGACTGCCCTCATTGGGAAGGTGGGAGAGACACCAGTCTGCACTGCTTTCTCATTCATGCTGGATGAACCACCTCAGGAGCTGCTACACATGCTTCAGCCACTCCAAGTCCTCAAGGAATATGAGCAAGGCTGAAGTCCTAAGCAAGGAGAGGAGTGTTTTCATTCTCCTTTGCCCTGGGGCCTGTTTGGAGTCAGGTCTTCACAGTTTCCCTAGCTAAACTGGTGGAGAGGTGTTTGCTCTGAATGAAAGCAGAGACTTACTCACAGTAGAGAGGTGGGTGTTACAGGAAGTGCCAAAAACAGTAGAACTTCAGAAACCGTGGGGCGAGTGCCAGGGCGAGGGGCTGTGTGCTGAGATGCTTTGGGCCTSGTACTGGACAGTGGTGTGGAGAATGTAACCAGGAGCTTTAGAGTAGAAAACCTCTGTCCATTGAATCTGCTCAGGCCTGAGGCCTTCTCAAAAGTCCAGCTGGCAGAAGCCGATTCTCCCTGCTGTGACAGAGCAATGGCTCCTCGGCCCACCCCTGGGAGCAAGCAGCTGTTGTGAGGGTCAGCAGATGCCAGGACCCACCTTCTGCCCAGCTTGCTGGCCTGTATCGCCCAGCTGTGGCACCTGGTTTCTGGGCTCGCTCCAAGTACAGAGCTGTTTGCGGGCAGAGGCGTGCAGTGTGGAGGCTGGCAGGTGGGAATCGCCCGGGCGAAAACGCTGCGTGTGCCACCGCCCCGTGCCGAGGCGCGGAGTCAGGGTGGGCAGGGAGCGGGGGGCACGCAGGAACCGGGAGGGAAAGGTGAGAAGGATGTGGCTGTTCGCTGTGAGTTAATCAGAAATATTTGAGCATTGGCAGTGACATGGCTCTTTATGATCCAGAACATTTCCATCTCTCGCTAGGGAAGGCCGCTTTAGCTATAAACGTTCCTGTTGATGTTCTGCATGAGTCGTGTGGCCGAACTAATAGGCCTGTGTGTTGCTCTTTGCCAAGTCCTGAGGGCCTGTTGCAGAGGCATGTTTGGAAATGGGCATTTTTCATGCCAGACTTTATTCATCCATTAGTAAGAAGAATGCTGTGCAGGGTCTCTGCCACTGCCCTGCGCTCTGCGGTGCCACGCAGGGTGGTGGGGAACGGTCCTCCCGTGACAGGCGCAGCAGCCAGCAGGTCAGCTCTTCATTTGCAATAGCAGCAGCACACTGCTGCATGGTGCYGAACAGCACCAGTAACGAGCGCGCATTTGTGCTCCTGGCCCCCGTTTGCAGCTCTGCGCATCACCTGTGAGGACCCAGCGGAGGGTTACCACATCAACCAGGAGCATGTGACTTCCCAGGGGAGCTCTCGGCTGCCAGGAGCTGTGCTGTGCTCCTGGGCCTGTCAGCGGCAGGTTGCTGAGCAGACTTGGAGGCTTGGAGAGCATCACGGGGAAGCAGCGCCGCAGCTGGGTGCGTGGCCATTCTAGGTCTGAGCCTGTGTGGCTGAACAACCCTGTAAACACGCCGCTGTCTGCTCAGTGCCGTGCTGCAGCCCTGCAGGATCGCGTATGAGGTACGGTGCAGAGCTGCTACGGCACAGCATGAGACCAGAGAACAGCGAGGAGGGTGCTAGGTGCCTGTGCCGCCCCTCCGCAGGGGCTGCTCCCTGCATCCTGCCGTGGCTGACAG
The DNA here is from genome assembly GCF_003343005.1 of Rhea americana. Classification (NCBI taxonomy): domain Eukaryota; kingdom Metazoa; phylum Chordata; class Aves; order Rheiformes; family Rheidae; genus Rhea; species Rhea americana. Next base: position 320,201 of record NW_028186459.1, on the reverse strand, counting down.
CGGAGCACGGCCTGGCTGGCCGCACCTGTGGGCAGCAGTCGGCAGAGTCGTAGCACCGGCATAAGCCAGCATGAGCATCCAGCACATGCGACCTCTCCCCTGGAAGTGCTTGGAGCCTTGCTCCGCAGAGGGACGCCTGGCCTCTTGAACAGCTGGAGCACCARTGCCCCGGGTGGAAGAACAGGCGCTCCCCGCTCAGCAGGAGCGGCTGTGCCAGCGGCCTTGCTCTGGGTGTGCTGCTGCTGGCATGAGAGCTACTGCAGGAGAGATGGCTGCACTAGAGAAGCTGCTGGGCAGATACCTCTGGACACGGCCCTAGGGGCCCAGCCCTGCTTCCTGGGCGCAGCTCTAACTCATAGTTTGCAACTCTGCTGGGGAGACAGACATGCAGTGCTCCTGATGCAGCCGTTGCAGTTCTGGGGCACGTGGATGTGCTGGCCAGCACTGTGTTGCATGGCTCAAGGATCTGCGAGTCCTGGGGTAGGCAGCTCCCAAGCTCCCTCTGCGCTTGTAAAATCACCTCCTGCTGCAGCTGTGACTGAAACAGCCTAATGTTGCTCTCCAGACTCCAGGTAAGCATGGTAACAGTGCTTGTTGGAGCATTTGGCACACTTTGAAGCTGCTCTGCCCCTCTCTCCAGAGCTGAGCTGTGCTGATGAGGTTCCCTGTGTTTCTGCAGCTGCTGGGCTGGGGAGTCAGAACCTCTCCACACGTCACTAGACAGGATCTGTGGGCAGGAAAGCATGTTCTGTCACCACAGGGACCAAAAATTAAGTGCTGAACACAACTGAGGATTTTTCTGATGCATACTGGTGTCTGCAATAAGGCTGTAAAAAGCCTAGGAAAAAGGTCTCTTCTGGAAAGCCACATCAGGAAAAGTCTTTTCCATAGCATCTCCTGATTTTGTTTCTCTTGCCTTGTCTCCCTGTTCCCCCTCCACCTCTGAGTCGTGTGCCCAGCAGGCGTCAGGAGCATGTGCTGCTGTGAGCACTGGAGTGGGACTGTCCCCTCTTTCCAGCTGGCTCTCTGACTGTGCCTCTCTCTGCCAGGTCCAGCCAGGGTGAGGTTGAAGATGGCAGGCTGTGGGTGCCTCGTCCTCCCTGTTCAAGGTAACAGCAGCTCCGTTCCAGGAGGGAGAGGTAGGGTCTCCCTGCTGGGGGGTAAGGACCACCCGTGCTCTGCCGGAGACCTTCCTGGAGCCGGCGGGGGAATGGGGGCCTGCTGGGCAGCCGGGGCCCTGGGCAGGCTGGGGGCCATGTCGGAACAGTGGGGGCTGCGGGGGCCCTTGCATGCCGTTGTTTCGGCGGCAGGGCTGGTTCCCATGGCCAGCGCAGGGTCCCCGATCTTGAGCCTGTCTGTAGGATCACCTTGCTCCAGAGAGGCTGGTGGAGCAGGCGTTGGCGTTTCATGCTGAGCCGACCTTGCGGCCGAGAAGGCTCCTCCTGCTTGGAGTAAAGCAGGCAGTGGATGTGGCGGGCTCAGTACTCTCTCTGTTGCAGGCCTGCTGATCTGCGCCTTTGCTCTGTACTTCTGCACCCAGCACCCTCTTGCCGTTGCAGGTGAGCTCCACACCCCAAGAGAAACCCGGGGCTCCTGCGGAGAACAGGGCAAAGCCAGCATGGTGTGGTTGCGACTTTGTCCCTGTCCCCTCCAGGCTGTATTCTGTGGGATGGAGCTGCACTGGGGAACTTTTTCTCATGGTTTTGATCACAGAAACGCCTGTTTTTCACACATAGCATGGCAGGAAGGGAAAAAGAGAAGCTATTATAAAGTTTGTCTGTAGTGCTTGCAGTTATCACCTGGGCTGCTGCCTCTGCCCTGCCAGTTGGGCTCCCTGTACACCAGCTGTAAAAGAGCTTATGAGAATCGTTATTACTTGTTTGGGGCATCCTGTTACTTAATGCCATCCAAATTCCAACCTCAATATGGCTAATGCTTCCTGTAAAACCCTTTGGACTGTGCAATGGCTCAGGAGGGTACGCAGGTACCTGAGCGTAAAGTTGGTGTTTCCTTCACCATGAGGGTACTTTGGATCTTCCAGAGTCCGATGGTACTTCCAACTTCTCTGTGGCCTCCAACTTCTCTGTGGCCTCCAACTCCTCTGCAGCACCTGACTCCTGGGTGAATGGGTCAGAAGAAACACTGGTAAGGAAGGGGGCTGTTGCTCAGACTGTTATAACTCACAGAGAGCATCTCTAGCGTGCGTGGTCTCTTGTGGCTGTTGGAGTCCCATGGGAGCAGCTCCCTGGGATGGAAGGGGAGCACCTGGGCCACAATGGGTGGGAGGAGGAGCCCCTCGGACAGCAAAGCTGTGGTCAGGGTGAGTGTACCAGCAGCACTGCAGGAGCTGAGTTCTCTGTGCAGGACTTCAAAGCCTCTCTCTGTGCAGCTCACCTGCCAGAGCTTTCACTGCTCCGGGGAGAGGTGTTACCAGAACGAAGCCTACGCCAACGAAACGATGACCTGCCACAACAGCTCTTACTGTGAGGTACGGAGCTTGCCTAGCCGGAGGGTGGAAAGTCCCCTTCTTTATTGCAGAAATTCCCAGTAGTTTATTAAGTCTGTGTCAGTCTCCTGTTTCCCTTCTCTCGCTTCATTGCTGCCTGTCAGTTATTTTTATTCCTTCATCATGACATCCCTTCACACTTTTTCTAGCATTTTATTTTCTTTGGATCTGCTATTTCAGCTCTATCGATTCTCCAGCACGAACTACACGGCCAGATGCAGCAGCAACTGCAGCACAGAGATTTGCAGGACTAACAGCAGCGTGAGCATGCAGCAGTGTGCCCTGGACTGCTGTGACTCACCCCTCTGCCTTCAGCTCAATGCCAGCTCCTATGGTAACTGCTTGTGGGTCTCCCATGGGGCCCGAAGGCTGGCAGCTGACTGAGGGTCTACGATTAATCCTACTGCATGCAGAGGGGATGGGGTGACACCTCACTGCAGACGCCTGGCTGCATCCCTGGGTTTTCCCATGCTCTGGGGACTTCACTCCTTTGAAGCACGTGAGGGAGAACAGGGCTAGAGGGAAGGGCTGGCTCACCAGCTCTCGCAGCAGGAGGCTGCAGAGGGATGCCCTGTGTATCTGCCATTCCCCTGCCTTGGCTGGTGTGTAGAGCAGGCACTGGGTGGCTGGGCACTGTCCCAGCTTGGGCTGCAGGCCTGGCTCCACAGCCCTTGCACAGCATCGATGTATCCCCAATGTAGACAAAGCTGGGCTGTCCAACAGTACAGTGTGACCCTCTCAGATGAATTTGTCCCCAGAGCGATAGCTGTGTGTGTGTGTGGCCATGGAGCACTCTGCACATGGGCTGTCCCGAGTGCCACCTTACAGGGCTACTTGTATGTCTGCTGCAGGTGACCTGCCACCCGCCACCACACCAGCTACGACGACCACCACCACCACCACCCGAGCTCCTGCCCGAAATGTAGGTTCTGGCTGCAGGCTCTTCTGCTGTGCTGCTGTGCATTTGTCTGAGACAGGCTGGGCTTCCGTGGGAGATGGAAAAGGTCCATAGCAAGCCCTGTCCAACAGGCTTGTTTCTAAGCCAGAACTTACTGTTGGTTCAAGTGGATTAAACGAGACATGTGATAAACCTCTCTCAAAGCTGCAGACAGGGTGCTGGAGGTTGGTGAGGCACTGAAGCCTTTTTTCTGAGAGTCTGAAGAGATAGCAGAGGGGAAGGTGCTTATCTTTGCCAAGCATTGTTAAGAGGAAAGAAAAGGAGGCTTGAAATTTGTCAGCTATGGTGGTATTACAGTAGAGTTTCCTGCAGAATTTGAGATGGGGAGCTGTTAGTCTTTGATTAGTGCATCTAAAATGCCTGAAACAACACTTGCCAAATACCAAAGGACAGAGATGCCCACAAAGAAGGGCACTCATGTCATTTGCCCCAACTTACGAAGGGGGATCTGGGAAGGGCCTCTTGGGAAGGAAAGGTTATCCGAAATTCAGTTCTACCCTGGAAGTCCTGCTCTCTGGAGTGGTGAATATACAGTATCTCCTCTGGTTCTCCCTTGTAGGGAAAACTGTGTGCATCGTTCTCCTGTCATGGTGATGGATGTTTCAAAGGCAAGAAGACTGTTGCAGGATGCACTGTTGGGAATGACTTCTGTGAGGTACAGTCTCGCATTTAGAGAGCAGGACAGTCCCTGAGCTGGAATCTGTATGCGTCCCCATGATGTGAATGCTACAGGCTGGGCAATGGCCTACAAAGCTAATGCCTCTCTCCTTCCAGATGAAGAAGATAGGTTTGGACTATGTGGCACGATGTAGCAAAGCCTGCAAAACTGCCAAACCAGTCTGTGCCAGTGGAATGAAGGTGGCCTGTTACCAGGAGTGCTGCCCAGCTACCCCAAAGGCCAGCTGTCTGAAGCTGGATGGCAAGGTGCACGTCAATGGTGTTGAGCAGGTGACTCTGACCCCACTCTTGAAGCTCCTGGCATGTGGAATGGTCTTTCTCCTGAACTACAGGGTTTCTGCTTCCATCTGGAAGTAAGCAGCAGTCTTGGTGCTCCACAGCCTGCCCTTGAGCTCAGCAGCATTTGTTAGGATTCCTGTAGCTCTCTGACTTCAGCCAAGGTTGCTATCAAATGCCCTTTGTTAGATCAATGTCCCGGGTCTCTCCTCCCCCTGTGCAGCATGCCAGTCCCATGGGACGTCCCCAGGCCTCTGTGAAAACACTAATGTGGTGGCTGCAGTTTGCTAGCTTGCGCCAGTCTCTGCTCATGTTCTCCTGCGCAGCACAGGGAAAGGCAGAACCAGGCAACTGCCCTGGAGGGTACCTGATGGGATGAATTTCAGAGCAAACACCAAATTAAGGTTTCCCTTGCACTCTGTTCCTAGAAGAAGCTTCAGGTACATGCACAAACTGTCTGCACAGGGATTCCTTCTCCTGCTTTTGATCTGCTCAGTGAATGGTAGGTCCATGGATGGATATAGGGCTCCCCGACAGCGTGAAGAGCCAGTGCTCTGCTTTGTGCAGGTCGCTAAAATGACACTGCCTGCCTGCCCGAGCTCCTGCAGAGCAGGGGAGACCCAAAGAGTTCCCTGCAGGATGATCCCCTCGGTGGGGTGGCTCAGTCTCAGTTCAAGCCTCCTCTTGGTTACTGGATGAGAGAACAAATTTCAGGTGCCCCAGAGCCTTGTGACTAAGTGCCTCACTCGGGCTTCTCTGTCAGTACAGTACCATCTGCACCCAAGCCAATACTGTGCACAAGACGCACCAAAGGAAGCACATAGTGGAAGACAAGTCTCTTCCAGCACTCCTGTGCTGGTGTGGCTATTTAGGCAGAAAACCCCTGGTATTAGCAAGCTTAAGTGGGAGTAATTTCCCTTTGTCTTTCAATAGTGGCTGATGCAGCTGCCCGAAGGGCTGAGGCCCTCCCTGTGTGGTGCAAGCAGCAGGATGTAGGTTGCTGGCTGGCCTGAGCTGTTGCTGAAGCGCAAGCTAGGGAATCCTCTTCCCCCGGGGCAGCTCATGCAGCATAGCAACACAGCATTACCAGCCTTGCACAGCTCGCAAGGGCTGCTGCTTCTGCGGCTGGCCCTTGACAAGAGAACCCAGGTGAGATCCCCTCTGCTGCGGGCACGGGCTGAGAGCGGCTGGCTTGGTTGCTTTGCTTGTTGGTGGCAGATCGTGCTTCGAGTTCAGTATGTTCGGCTCAGTAGCTGCCCTGCACAGGACCCCGGTGCTGATCCCAAATCCCCCCTGCCATCCCTCTGCCCCACTCAAACTCCTGCACCTTCCTGGAACTGGAGTCCTGGCTCCCATTTGGTATCTTATGTTTTGGTGACCTTCAAATGCTCCTAGTTGAGCTTCCCCAGCGCACTCGGAGGAAAGGTGCTTCACCTGTACGCATTACGAAGCCTCAAGAAGGTGTTCCTCCTGGCCAGCAACCCCTACRCCTGGGTGACCTGCAGTTAGTGACAGCTTCGGGGGGCTGCTGCAACCGCTGCAGTGCTGCGGGGACTGCAGGCGCAGGAATGAGTGGCCTCGGGTGACCAAGCAAGGGGCGTAATGCCTGTTAAAAAACAGAAAATTCTGCCTTGACTGAAGACATAGGGTTTGCTCTAGTTAATAGTCTGCTTGCAGTGCAGCCTGTCTGGGCATCCGCTTGCCGGTTACTGTAAGACTGCTTGGGTGTTGAGATGCCTACTGCATGGGTAGGTAAAGGTAGTAACGCTGTGCTTCCTCTCCAAGGCTTTAGACAGGAACGGGAGATTTCTCTGCAGCATCGTGTATTTCAGAGGATCCTGTCTCATACCTATGATTCCCTGCCCCTGAAGTCAGAGCAGGGAAGCAGCTCGTAGCTGTAGACAGACCAAAGACGCCAGCGTGCTGCTGCGGCATGACGCAGCTGGAGGGTTGCTCATTGCACGGGTGGCCCCAAGGGTTGGGAACGTGTGCTGCTCTCCCTGCCGCTGCTSTCTCCCCCAAAGAAAGGACTGCAAAGGTGTAAGCACAAATAAAAGGTTTCGGTCCTACTGGCCAGCGACCCAGGGTGTTTTCCCCATAGCTGAACACTGTGTCGCTCGGTGAGTTGGGTCTGCCAGGGAGGCCGAGGGGCCTCGGGTGCTTCGCAGACTCTCAGCTGTGGCGAGGATGAGCTCCGACACCCGCTCCGGCCCTGCRCTCTGGGGAGCCTTTTGCAGCGGAGGCGGGACGCAGGGTGGGGGGGAGAAGGCGGCTCCCCCTCCGCCGCCCCGCCCCCAGGTCTCAGCTGTCACTCTGCAGGTGTTGGAGGAATTGATTTAGGGCAAATGCTCCTATCTTTAGTACGCAAAAGATGTGGGCTAGTTACTCTTCCTAGCACTGTTTGCAGCCATTACTGTAATTAATTTGCATAACATCAGCTATAACGTCTGTTTATGTCACCTGGATCGTCCTGCATTTTTACAAAAAGCAATTCAAGGTGCTACTGACGACGAGCATCTCCTGGTTTTACCCGCAAATAAAAGTTTTCAGCTTTCTGCGCCCGGGTATCCTCCTGCCCCGCGTGTCTGCAGGGGCTGCAGCATGGACCCGGCTCTTCCCTCCCAGTCTGGGGCCGGCTTTCCGCCTGGGGCCGCTCTGTTCCCTCCCCTCCTCAGTCCCGCTGCTTTCTTGGCCTTGTTTTTTTGGTGCCAATAAGGTAGGTGCACGCAGTCCAGGCAGCRGTGACCAACCGCAGCGATCTGAGCCGCCTTGTGCCCAGGGCCGCCCACGTTCCTGATGAACCTTTTGCCAACGTTTTCTTCCCTAGAAAGCAGGAAGGCGCCAGGTGGCCCTGGGGAAGAACACGGCGGTTCCCAAGCCCTCGGCGCCGCTCGGCCGCAGGCGCGGGGAGGAAGTGGGCAGGGGCAGGAGGCCGGAGCGGGGCGCCGGGCCCAGGGCGGCAGCGGCGGAGCGGGGAGCTGCCGGCGAGGGTCTGGCTGCGGCGGGGCC
>NW_028186459.1:309836-311399 GCF_003343005.1 Rhea americana | reverse complement strand
CCCCCGCGTTCCCTCACATCCCCCCGTCCCCTCGCGTCCCCCACGTTCCCCCGCGTTCCCTGGCAGCTCCGGGTTGGCGAGTGCGGCCGCGGTGTTGCAGGGCCGGAGGATGGACCAGTCGGTGGCCATCGAGGGGGCGCTGGCCGAGGGCGAGACCTGCGTGACCATATCCTTTGGGCCGCGGGCGCGCGGGCAGCCGTGGGGCTCGCGGGCACCGTCTCCCGCGATGTTCCTTGACTGCTGCCGGACGCGGTGCAGGGCACGCTGGCCGCGGGGGAGAGCCGGCTCCTGGGCCTGGTGCGGAGCGGCGGCCAGCACGCGTAGGTGCCGCGGCGGTTCCCGATGCTGCTCCGGGCGAGCGGCGGTCCAGAGGCTCAGCCCGCGCCGCTCCCGCCTGCAGCATCCACGTGTACAGCCACCGGCGCATGGCCATCGCGGCGGAGGACATCTGGCTGGAGCGAGTCATCCCCATCACGGCCGGCTTCGCGCTGGAGGAAGGTGCTAGCGCGCTCGGGCCCTGCAGCCCGCGTGGTGTCRTGCCGCTGGCTCCAGAGCTGCGTCAGTGGGGCCGCTGAGCACGTCCCCCCTAGCAGAGAGGAGGCGGGMGGCCCTGCTAGAGTAGCTGCCCGCCATCCGAGGAGCCCTCTGTCCTGCCCAGGATTCATCCCGCCCGGCTTGCTCCCTGTGAGCAGCCTCTGGGGCCAGAGGCCTTCTGTGTCTCTTCAACCACAGACCGTTGGCGTGGCGTGCGAGCCCGCTGCTTCACTCGCTAATGGAAACGCTCTTTGCTTTTGCAGTAACACCTGAAAACGACCTTCGCGTCATCGGTGAGTTTTGCTGTTGCATTAATGCTAAAGAAAGTCCTGGGCCCTTCATCAGCCACACTTAGTGAGGCGGAAGAGGGGCTTTCGCGCTTTTGCCGGTGTTGCTCCCTCACAGAGGTATGCCTTGGAAGGACGAGCGCTTGCCTGTCTGCTGCTGCAGAGATTGGCGTGCTGTGGGCCATCGCTGAGGTCACGCTGATGCCAGCGCTGCCTAATGCACCCGCAGCAGCAGCCAGCAAAGGCATTCACTGCCGCTGAACTAACAGAACAAAAATTCCACATAAACATTTTATAAATTTGTAATGACGCTGTTGTGAAAAATGGGCGAGTGAGGCATGAAAAGGAGGCACGGGAGAGCTGTTCGTGGCGGCTGCATGTGCGCATCGTCTGCTGCGGGCAGAAATGCCCCGTGTTTCTGAGCGCCGGCACCACTAACCACAGAGCCCTCCCTCCGCCCACGCGTCTAGGCTCGGACGTGACGATCCAGATGGGCTCGGGGGAGGAGCAGCTCCTGGTGCGGCTGCCCTTCGGCTCCCGCTCCCGCACCTTCCTGCACGAGCTCGGCAAGTGCCGCACAGGTAGGAGCCGCGGGGCGCCGGCGGCGGCGGCGCGGATGGGGGCGGGACCGGGGGCGTGGCCCAGACACGGGGGCGGGGCTGGGGGCGGGCCCGGATGATGGAGGCGGAGCCCAGGCCTGCGGCGAGGGCCGGGACCGTTGCGCGGCCGTTGGGCGAGTGGG
>NW_028186459.1:294563-309592 GCF_003343005.1 Rhea americana | reverse complement strand
GGCGCCGTGACCGCGGCGTCTGCCGAGCCCGCTCCGCGGTGTGCTGCCCCGGGTGAGACCTTTCTGCCTTCTGCAGAGCCCGCTTTATCTGGGCTACCTCAGAAACAACACTCGCATTTTGCAAACAGTGCTGTTTATTTTTTTWAAAAATAATTAGCCTGTGAGGCTGTGAATTTTCTTCTTGCTTCCAGTTGCTCCTGGCATTGTGCGTTCTTTTGGCTGTGATGTCTGTCTCCTGCTCTTGCTAGGTGCCTAATGCTCCTGCTCCCCGTGTCTGTCGCTCCTGTCCTCTCTGTGAAGTGAGAACAGGAGAAGCGGGGAGAACTAAAGCAATTTCTGGAAAGTCAGTACGGGATTCAAAGTCAGAATTTGAATTTAATCATTTCTGGTTTACCCACCTTCATTTAGGCTGTGCTTCTCTTAATTTGTGATGTCCACAGTTAGGAATTATTGGCATTTTTTTTTCTTTTTCTGTTTTCAGTAGTATGTTTAAAAGAAATGTAACACAGACCTGAAGCAGCAGCATAGCTCAGACTGAGCCGAGTAAGACGTTGGGAACATCAATTTGGATATGGTATCCCTAACTTGAAGCTTAAAAGTGGCTGGAAAAGACTTAAGCATGTGTACTCGTTAGGGGGGAGGGGAGACATGCAGAATAAAGCACAACCTAAGCTCCTTTGCTGTTTTGTTGTTGTATCTGGGGCACAGTAACACTCCTGGAATTAAATCCCCTTGGGAAGTAGTGCTCTTATCAAATCGTGCTTCTGAGCTTTGACAAAGTTACCTTTTCAAGGCTTGTTTTGTTCTTGAGTCAGAGGAGTTTAGATTTCTTTCTTGTCTTACGTTAGCAGAAGAAAATGCTCTCTGCCTTCAGTTGTTTGAGTCTTTCGTACCTCAAATTGGCATAGGATGAAGTTTCTTCTGCCAGCTTTGAGGAATTACTGTAACTCATTTTGTCTTTGTATGTATATGCATATTGAGTTAGCAACTTTCCTAAGCAAGTCAAAGCACATTTAAATGCTATGTAAATGCTACTATTTAGCAATAGTTCATTATATCTTCTGGTTAATGAAAGAGAGCAACTATAAGGGGATTTAAATGTGTTTTAACTTGCATACTTTATGTTCACAATTTTGTATAAAACCCTTATCTAAAATCCTGTCAGTGTTTATGTTCAAGCAGTCACAACTTCAGTTTTGCTTCATTTGAGACAGTAAAAAGAACAGTTACTCCCTTCCAGCCAAATGTGATGCAGTCCCAGGTGGAGTGTCACTTAGACTTTCATTACTTAAAAAGTCTTTGTTTATTGTCCTTTCTCAGTAGTACTGGGAACTTCTCCTCAGTGGGTTTTCCTGTGATGGCTAAGACTGATATAACTAATGACAAGGCTCGTTTAATTCTCCTTTTAGAGCACTAAGCCTAGATCCTACTTTATTCAGAAGATATAACTATAGGTTATTCTGCTGTAGAACAGCATTATAAATGTCACCGAGTCTTAAGTACTGCTTAAATCGCTTTTAACTGCAAATCCTGTTTGATTCAGGCCATACGTGTTCCGCAGTTTTACTGTCTCTGCACATAGCTCTTTATTTCTGTGCCCAGTTCAATTGCTAAACAAGGTCATTATCCGGTTAAAATATTCCACTGCATATTGTAAACATAAGATCTCCCCCCTCCCCCCCCCCGAGCCCCCTGGCTGGAACAATCTGCCTTTAGATATAAACTTATCTGAAGGAAACAGTCAATTTCCAAGGCTAATTTATTTTTTAGGAGAGTCCTACATAGAAATTATTTCTTCTACTGAGGTTAGAAAGCGGAAGTGTGATGTGTGACTGTGATCTTTGGCTTTTCTTACTCTGTGTAGCAGCCATGTCAGCAGCACTGAACAGGCATGTAAGCCTTGCCATTAAGGGCATTAATGCCTTCTGTGTGCTGGCAAGTGGCATTGTTCTCCGTGGATGATAAAAGCTTGAACTTAGCTCCCTTCCTGTTGAAGAACAAAAGTAACGGTTGTCTAGTGACTGTGCCCCTTAKGGTGAAAGTTCAAGTTGATTGTTGTCACTGTTAAGACAGATTGCATGGTCACTATTAGGAAAACTTGCGGATACTCAAGCAACACTGATTAAATACTTAACGGCTCTGTCCCAGGTCATAGAGACATACTTTACATTGTAACTCTGAACTAGGGACAGCTCTTTAGAAGTACTGAGAGATTCTGATGTTTAGCTTTATTCAAGCTGCAGACCTATCTTGTTCATTTAGTGTTCTTTGCCTTTGTCTCTGGACTTAACTCTTGAGCTCCCTTACAGCTTGAAAAGCCAAAAGTAAGCTGAACCTCTGGCTTGCCTTTTGTTTTGTTTTGGATGTCAAGGCCTACTGGCCTTGAGCTTTATGGGCAAGTGTGTGATTGCTCCTTGTGGCATTTTTCATGGTGTCCTGTCCAGTTTTGAGAACGTGTTCGTGGTGCCTTGACCTTGGAGGCATCTTCTCAGCCAGCTAGTAATTGCTAGAATGACTAGAATTTATTTTTTCATAATGCTTTTTCTTTGATTAGCCATGGTAAGGTGGATGTTCCTGGATTCTGTCCTTGTTTTATTGTGCTGCTCTGAGACTGCAGTTTTGCTGTGAACACTAGGGCTGAGTTCAGCCCTGAGACAGGATTGCTCATTGCTGCAGAGGTTGCTACAGCGACCTCTCTATCTTCCATATGTAGCTAAGGCTCTTCTTATTATCACTCTCTCCTCTCCATTCTGTTGGTGGTATTTTGATTTCAATTCCAAAATCTCCCTAAAATTGCTGAAGCTTCTGCATAGGAACAGTAAATATTTATGTCTTGTTGGATGAACTCTGAGGGAGAATTGAATCTGTTGATACTGCTTCTGAAGCTAAAGACATCTCTGCTATTGCAGGTGTACGCAGCTAATATCAGGTTTTGTTTATTAAGGTCTGTGTATGCTCATGTTCAACTCTATGTGACTTTGGCTGTGTGATCTGTAATGAGATTTGAATCACATGTTCTTCTGGAATCAACCTCTGATAAATCCTCTTAAACAGTCTTTATTCCCAGAGGGTTCTTTGGGCAGAAGAGGCTTTTGATGCTGAGAATATTGTTTGCATTCTGAATGCTTAGGTAAAATACTTTAAGTACTGTTTTTGGTTTGTGCTTGTGCTGGAGAGTGGACTATGACAGCAAAAAAAACCTTTAAATTTTCTGAGTTGTGGTTGCTGAAGGAGAAGCTCAGCTGAATGAGTAAACCTTATAATCTTAAGAATGGTTTCTCTTATTGTTAGATTTGTGCTAGGTAGCATAATCTTGAGATTGCTGTTTATGCATCTTAAACATGGAAATTCTCACACAGAATCCTCACACTTTCAATTCCTACTTTGCCAGTTATAGGAGCAGAGTGTTATAACTGAAACAATATGCAGAAAGACTGGTAAATTTTGATAATGAACTATGATGTGCTTAGTGTTGTATTTAGTTATAGTTGCATAGTAGCTTCCCTATTATTTTTTAGAAATGTGCAGTTGGCATTTCTGGCAATGACAGAAGCATTTGTTGCTTCTGCTGAGGTACAGCTGGCTCCTGTGGTGACTCTGTACTGCACTGTCTGGGTGGTGGGGAGTGACTTGTGTGTTGTTACGTTTCCACAGATGGGCAGAACCTCTCTAATTCATCAACATGCTGATGCAAACATAGGGAAATAAAAATCTGTAAGCAGAATATATATCAATCACACCTTTCACCATTTAAAGAACACTTTGTATTTCTTATGAGGCTTTTATTTTTTTTCCAGAAGCAGCTGGGTCTGAAGGCATCAAACAGAATGGAAAAAAGCTTGCAGTTAGTCAGAACTGGAGCCATGACAGCACTGATAAAACTCCTCCCAGGTATGGTGTATCTCTCTTAAATAGATCTGCTGAAGTGGTTGATGCCATAGTTGCGCACATCGGCTGTTTGTGGAAGCTCTGGTGAAGAGTAAAAGTGATGTGAATGTTTAGCTATGTTTTCCCTCTGCAGAGGATCTCTGTGTATTGGCAGTAAACATGCATGCAACACCACACTTCTGGGTACTTGAGTGCGACCATGCATGGATGGAATGAGCCGAGATGGACAAAATTATTGATGTTTCAGCATCTAGAGGAGGAAAAAACAAATCGTAGAGAGCTTTCTGTTTTTACTTCCTGTTTTTCAGCTGAAAATTAGGAGTGAGGAAGTTGGCCTCTCTAATCCTGCTGTATGAGGTCTGTGCAGACATCAGTGTTCAAAGAATCTTACTGCTGCATAAGCGAGTTCCATCTGCTGGTTACTCTGTTGGCTGCAGTTAGACATAATGGGGAATCTGCAGATTCTAATTGAAAGAGGAAAAAAGTTCAGCATAAACATGCTATTAGATCTTAAGTGAGAATTTCAGCACTGCCTCTCAGAGATACAGTCCTGCTAGTCCCCCTGACCGGGTGTGTTTTTATTAGGAGTTTTGGCTCAGGACCACCATGTCTCTCAGATGCACTCTTAAAATGTTACGGTTTCATTTTCTAGTACTCAGGAGTTCCCCTGACCCTACTTTATATCCTTCAAAATCTATCTGTGTGCTGTCCTTGGCACTTGTATGTAGGTTGTTGCATGACATAAACGAAAAGTTGCTTGCTTCTGGGACCTCCAAGCTGTAGCATCATTATTGTTGCAAAATGAGTTCACAGTATGTCAGCCAGAGCCATGGGGTACTAAATAAAGCCATGTCCATCCCCATCTGTTCTTTTCTGCCTCCTTTCTAGGCAGAGCTGGGAGTTTTCCACTAGAAGGCTTTTTAAACAAATGGTTTTTCATTCTTTTGCTTAGGTCAGAAGGTTTGAGTAGAGGCAGCAGATGAAGAGATTTGCATCTCCTCRCTTCAGTTAACAGTAGATGTGTGCAGTTTGTGTCTAGGTGAATAAGGCCTGTTCTGAATCAGCAGGATATATCAATTTAGTAAAAACAGTTTGTAATTTCAGTTAGTTAAACTAGTGAAATTATTTTATATGGAGAAGGTCTGAGCTGTTCTAAGAAATGCTTATTTCAGTCTTGCTTGTTCATCCTGTACATTGATTACCTTTAGCGAAACAGATAAACGTGAGGCAAGTCCTCAGCAGCACAAATAAGCTGTTAACAGTGTATACTCTGAGATCATCATGCAGTTTTGTTTTCGTTTACAGGCAAAGCAAACTGAAACCTGAAGTAACAAGTGAAATGGTACGATCCTCCAGCGTAATGGTTTCAAACAAGGCATCTATCTTATCAGAACCAAAGTTTGGACTAAGAGATACTATTGTTAAATCTCAGCTTGTACAAAGGGAGGATTCCTACACGCACATTCAGAATTTCAGGTAATGATCATCCCTGAGCAGATTTTTTTTTTTTTTTTAGGAAGGGAGTAAGTAGGCAAAACCTTTCAAAATAAATATTGTACATTATTTCGTCTGGTAACTCTGCAAATAAGAAGTCTTTTAGAAAAGTATGGTCAATGCTTTCCAGAACAACTTTCTTTTCTCTTTTATGCATTAGCAGAGAAAAATTTCATTCATGCTTCTGACAAGGGTTGGCCCACGGCTCTTACTGAGTAAACAGCCTTTTTGAAGTGACTTCTTCCCATGCTCCTTTCAGATTTTGCCTGTATCAATTCTGTGCACTTCTGACCTTCTCTGCTTCTGTTCATTGATCCTTGCAGTAGTTCCAATAAGCTCATAAGAGCTTGTGTGAAATAGATAATTAGCACCAAAAACTCTACTGTGCTTAAAATCGTCTTATGCAAGTCATCTGATGAATTTGTCATTTCAAACTGCTACTGTACAGCTCTATTCTTAAGCGTTTTATACAGCGTATGTGTCCTACATAATGTTCATCCTTCTGCARAACACTACTGTAATGATGCTATTGTAATAAAATCACTTTAGGAATGTAAATTTTCCCCAGGAATAAGTTACTTCTAAACAATTATTGTAGTATTAAGTGCATAGGTTAGTAATAGTGATGTTTCCATCAGCTCTAGAATTTGAAAATCTTGCATTTTAGCAAGAGATTCATATGTATTTCTCCCCCCCCTCCAGATTTTTTGTTGGGACATATAATGTGAATGGCCAGTCACCCAAGGAGAGCCTCTGGCCTTGGCTGAGATGTGATGCTGAGCCTCCAGATATTTACTGTGTGGGGTGAGTATATTTTTTTCTGGTCCATCCTTTCAAAATTTGACTGTAGGTGGCTTGCTTGTGAATCTCTAGCATGTAGGTTTTTAGCCAAGACATCACAGCTGAGGAATGTTTGTATTGCTTTACTCCTTTGCACAACTTAAGAGTGTGCATTTGCATATCCTAAAAAGGGCTGTTATTCTGGTAGTATTTGGATGTTCTGACACTGTAGTTTTTCAAAATTTTTAATTCGATTCAATTTAATACTAACAGATAGTTTAGCTTTATTTAACACACCTGGCATAACTGGATTTGAATTTTCAGTTATAAATTTAGTGTGAAAAGTATAAATTGATTTAGTTCTTCCCTGGAAGAAAATGATGGAGAGTTTAAAGCAAACAAACAAAAAACACATTCAGAACTCCCACCAGAAGAACACAAGTGCATGCATCCATGGGTTCCTTCCTCTAACACAGTTTCCAGGAGCTTGATCTGAGTAAAGAAGCCTTCTTTTTCAATGACACACCGAAGGAAGAAGAATGGTTTAAAGCTGTAACTGATAGTCTTCACCCAGATGCCAAATATGCAAAGGTAAATGCAACTTTTGGGGAGGTTTATTTGATTCTGGAATCAGTTTCCACTTGGGCCTCTCTTTGCTTTGCTTTTTCCTGTTTCTAATTGCAGCATCTTCCAGAGGCTTATTGCCTGCAGGGTTTTCTTAAGTCAGAAGTGCTCTGAAGGGAAAGTAGGTAGTATTACTATGCAAGGTGCCAAGGCAGAGGGCAGGACAGGAGATGAGAGCTAGGTATCCGTGTGTAAATGAAACTCCTGATATCTTGGGGGAAGAGAATAGGAAGTATCCTTAGTTCCTTTATTGGCTGACTCCACAATGCATGGTGGAATGCATTGTGAGGGTATCTTGGCAGAAATACTACTTATGTTCTGTCTCTTGCTCCCTGAGTCTGCTTTGTCTTATGTCACTGTTGCTTGAGGGAAGGTCTTTTTATGGACTGTCTGTGTTGTAGGCATTACTTTGAGCTTCAGCCTCCTTTACAGGGGTGTTGGTCCCAGCTCCTCCTTGTGTTGTGCGCTTTGTACTGTAAGTCAAGCTAGTCCACTGGGTCAATGTAGAACTGCTTTTCCTTATCTGTATTTTGATGGCCCATGTTTTGGATTAGAGGGGTGCTATGCTTTTTCTCATCAAACGTCTTCCATTTTAGTATTTAATGCAACAGAATCTATTTTTTCAGGTGAAACTTGTGCGACTTGTGGGAATAATGCTTCTGTTGTACGTGAAAGCAGACCTTGCCTTGAACGTCTCTGAGGTGGAAACTGAGACTGTGGGAACTGGAATCATGGGAAGAATGGTAAGAATGACAACTGTGCATGAGAAGTGGTGAGATTTAGGAGATCTCTTAGAACTGTGCTCCTCATTGCAATCATTATTACTCCAGCTAAAGGATGCAGCTGCCTCTAGGAACATACAGTCCTGTCCCTGTGACAGCTCAAGGTGTTGCTAGAGGGAATTGCCATGTGCTCTCAAAGACCTTAAGAGAGAATCTCAAAGTCTTTTTTCTGATTGCATGTTCTGGACTGTGAGGGGCCCAGCTCTGATGTAAGAGTTTGATGCTGGCTGTGATTTTGCCCAAAGCAAATGATGCAAGAAAACATGAGTAAAAAACATATCTATCCAGGTTATTTATATATATATATATAATACACACACACACACACACACACACACACACACACACACATATATATGTATGTATATATTTTTTTTTTGAGGAGGAGGACTTTTTGCCCCTTGCCATTCCGCATGGTTCGAATGAAATGTGTTCCCCCTGAATGTAGTTTTTGCAAACATTGCAGCCCCAATTTGGTGAAAGCATTTTCGACAACTAAGTCCTGTGCTCTCTCCTCCACTTAAAATTGTTTATTTTCTGTGTTGAAAGATCCAGTTTGTTGCTAGAGGAGCTTCAAGACTTTCTGAAACAACTGACCAGCTCTCTCAATTATTTTAATTTCCTTTTTTATTAGCTAAATACTGAACTGCAAGTAGATTTCCATGTGCTTGCTGCTCTGTTATGTTGTTGTGTGCAACCTTCACATGAGTTACTGACATAAATTTATGAAGCTTATGAATTGGGGTTTTCAGCCTTGTCCTTGCTCTGGGATTAAATGGTCTACATTAATCTTCTAGCCTGTATACTGCTGTTAACTCATTTGGGACTTCATCTGTTATGTACAGAAAAGCTTTTGATCTATGTCTTTGTCTTTATCTTTCAGGGTAACAAAGGTGGTGTTGCCATAAGATTTAAATTCCATAACACTAGTGTGTGCATTGTGAATTCTCACCTTGCAGCTCACACAGAGGAATATGAGCGGAGGAACCAAGACTTCAAAGATATCTGTTCTCGGATGCAGTTCTGCCAGTCAGATCCAAATTTGCCATCTCTCACTATTAGTAAACATGAGTATGTTTCTATTTGACTGTGCTAGTTCACTGCACGTAGCAAGAGAGAGCTTATAAATAAAGCAGGTGTAAGGTGCTCTCAGTAGGGAATTGAGAAAAAATTATCTAGTAATTTAAGCATTAGCCTTGAGGGGTCAGAAATGCTTCACCATAACCCTGACTTTCAGGATTACTTACCTATATGATTCTGATGAATCACTTGCCTCCTTAAGTTCTTCCATGCCTCATTTTATTTTCAAGCATGAAGTGGATATGAGGCAATGCMTTGATCTCCCCAGTGGATTGTGAGACTTTTACAATTTGGAATGTTAAAAACATTAGTTACTAAGARCTAGTGACAAACATACAGATTGGGAGTTAAAAATAGCAAAAGAGGAAAATGTAGCTTCTCTTTCAAGTGCTGATTCTTGAAGTCTCTGATGGAGAAAGGTAAACACAACATCCATCTTACCAGCCATGTTGAGATCAGAAGAACTCATGCTTGTGTTAAATGGCTTAAGGCACTGCTGCTTAGCTCTCTTTCTAGCTGACAGCTAACTTGAGTTTTGGATGTCTTTAGGCCTCTATACAGATTTCCAGTCTGTGTTCTCTTTCAGTGTGATCATATGGTTGGGTGACCTCAACTATCGGTTGGAGGAACTGGATGTTGCAAAAGTGAAGCAACTCATAGACGAGAAGGCATTTCTAGTGCTTTGCCAATATGACCAGGTACTGATGTGTCTCACCTACATGCAGGTGGTGGTGGGGATGCTAGAAACAGCACATGAACTCAGCCTTCTCAGTATTGAACATTCCCCATTTAGCTCTCTAGGACTTGTGCTTGAGCTTATTTAAAATTAAATCTGTCTTCTTTCTTTCATAGTTAAAGAGGCAAATGAATGCAAATGCAGTCTTTGAAGGCTTTACAGAAGGAGAGATTTCCTTCCAACCAACATACAAATATGATGCTGGATGTGATGACTGGGACACAAGGTACAGCGATCGCCTCATAAATGACATCACCAATGCCTAATGTTGTTACTTTTGAGACAGTAAAAACAAAGCTAGAGTCGCAGATCTAATGGCTGATAAGAATAGTCTTGAGATTATGGTGGTTCTCTCTTGATTTCAAAATCTACGTCTATTTGTGGTGCTGTTGCTCTTCTTGCACTAATAGTTGTTGGCTATCCCTAATCTTTTTCCAGGAATAACCCATTGGGTTTCCTCTTTTTACTGGTGTAAAAATGTAACAGATCTTTTCTTGTTGTTTTGTTTATTTCCAAGCAATTTTTTTAGGATCTTTTATTTTCTGACATGTGATAGAATCCTACCTAGTCTGAACTGGGTAGGTATAAGTGGTGCATTTATGGTGTCTGTAGCTGAGTGCATCCTTCAAAAAACTTCCAGGATCATAATTCCTCTAACGCATTGTGCAGAATGGCTGAGCTGTTCTGGGTGAACTGGGAAGACTGGCTTCATGTGTTAGAATGGAATCTGTCCATTAGTCAGTCAAAACTTCTTTTTTTAATCACTATTATTACTATTTTTTGTTTATTAGAGCCTGAGCCTGCTCTTTTTGTGGTTCTTACAAACCAATACAAGAGTTGCTTGCAACCGTATGTAAATAGTGTTTAGACCCCCCACAACCCCCCAAAAAGGAAGAAAAAACACCACATGATCTTTAAACAGGTAAAAAGTAAAGCATAGTATAGATACACCTAGTAGTAAAACAGTCAAATCTGTTTTCTTTGAGAAGTTATTAAAAATCTCACCCTCAACTCTGACAGAGAACTAGCTCCAGGTCAGTGAGGAAATACTGGAGCACCTAGCAGAGCAGYGTTCTGTCTTGTGTTGTTATTTCCACCTTAACTGTTCTGAGAAGCTGTAATTTTAACCTCTTTGTTCTAGTGAGAAGTGTCGTGTTCCAGCATGGTGTGATCGGATACTCTGGAAAGGACAGAACATAACTCAACTGAACTATCGCAGCCATATGGCTTTGAAAATCAGTGATCATAAGCCAGTTAGCTCTGTGTTTGATATTGGGGTAGGTACATCAATATTGAAGGAAATAACTGTGCTGACCTTGTCCTCTGAGCGAGGAAAAGGGGGAAGGAGGTGCCTGTGTTAATTGTCTTCCTTCCCTTCTCCCCTCCTTTTATGGCATACATACTGAACAATAGCTTATAAGGTGAGCTAGATAATATCCTGAGATAGGATCATTGTCCTTAGTAAGCTAAGGTTGTGTTAAGTGATACTTCACTTAAGGAGAGTAATTCATGAGTCTCTGTAGGTGTTTTTTCAGAAGTGCTCTCTCTTGTCTTCCCCTCCCTCCCCCCCATCAATTTCTGAGAAACTTGCCGTGCAGGAATGCTACATCATTGACAGCACAATAGCGTGTTGTCAGACTTTAAAAAGCTGGTCTAGTGCTGACTGGGTGACTCTTGCTAGTTACGGCAAGATCCTTTACTGTTTGAACCAGAAAAAGATCGTGGAGCATTGGTGCTCCAAGCGGCTCTGTTCATTTCATGTGGTGTGTCTGTAGGTGTGCTATTAACATCAAATCATTTCATATGTTTCAGTCTGTGTTATATCTCTCCTGCAGAGGCGCAATAAATGCCATTTGGTGCAGTATGTGTCCTTTTCAGGTAAAGGTTGTGAATGAAGAGCTCTATCGAAAAGCCTTTGAGGAAATAGTGCGCTCACTGGATAAGATGGAGAATGCCAACATCCCCTCAGTGACCCTTTCCCAGAGAGAGGTAGGGTATATTAATGTGCCATGATTCATTGGAGAAATCAAGCAAACCTAGACCCCAGAAGTGCAGTCTAGCTGTGGAAGTACATCAGACAGACTCTGGGGTCAGGTTCCAAAGAAGTACAATATATTGACTTTCCACAGTTTTCTATTTACAGTCCTTATTTTTGTTTCTGTTTAGATACAGGCAAATTTCATTCAGGGTACCAGACTGAAATATACAGCCTTGTTATTCTCTGCAGTGGAGAGTGAGAGAATAAAAGGGCAGTTTGTCTTCCTTACTTTTACTTGTTCTTAGAAACATAAAATGTAAAATACTGAGGGATTTGGAGAAGGTCACAAAACTGGCATTTACTTTTTTTGTTGGGAACTAGAAAAGATATGCAGCTGGGACCCTTTGAGGCTACAATTATCTTCTTAAGTGAGGTTATGTGAGGGGAGCAATTGTTCTGTAGGGCCCTCTGGTGCAAATSTCTTGGGCATGCAGTGTAAACAAATGTAATTTTGTTTAATCCTGGAAGAATTGGGATATGRGGGAAGGAGGGTTAATCTGGATATCTTGCTGCTTAATGATTAAACTCTAGGATATGAGGAATTGCTGGTCATGCTTGGCAAAATGTGACTGGCTGACAATGTTAACTTTGACGTTTGTTTCTAGTTTCATTTTGCAGATGTTAAATACATGCAGCTGCAGGTAGAGAAGTTTACAATTCGCAATGGACAAGTGCCTTGCCAGTTTGAATTCATCAGCAAACCAGATGAGGAAACCTATTGCAAGGAATGGCTGATTGCTAATCCCAGTAAGGGCTTTCTACTCTCAGGTAAGTTCCTCATTGTTCACTTTGTGTTATTGAGCTGATATTGTCACCTGGCTTAGTTCTCACTGCTATTTTGGGAATGTTGTTATTGTTTATCTTCTTGGTTTAATACCTCTTTTTATTGAGCATATTTGTTTTATTATTTTACAATCTTTATGCAGATTCTGAGGTCACAATTGAGCTGGAACTGTTTGTTAATAAATCAACAGCTACGCACTTAAACTCTGGAGAAGATAAACTTGAAGATATCTTGGTCTTGCATCTTGACAGGGGGAAGGATTATTTTCTATCTGTAACTGGAAACTACTTGCCGAGTTGCTTTGGGTCTCCCATTCATACACTGTGTTACATGAGGGAACCTATCCAGGACATGTCAACAGAGTCTATTCGGGAACTTGTGAGTTAAAGATAGAACTTACCTTCTGAACCCACAAGAACCCTTAGAACTTGATGGTTAAGTCTTGTTTATTGCTGAAAAGCCTTCTTCCTCTTTCCTGGTCTGTAATCCGAGAATGCTGATACAGTTTGTGTTCTCCAGTGCACCATCTTCACACCTTGCTTTAATTCTTCACATGGATGAATCAACCCATTTCATATAGAGCAGTGAAAGTAAGATCTTGTTTGCTCTGCCTGCGCATTAAAAAAAAATAAAGGTGTGCAATTTTTAAACATAGATGTTTGCTATGAAGCCTTTGGCCTTACCTCCACTGAATGGAGATGCCTATATATATGAGGTGGGATATAACACCTCTCTCGATTTGAGGGTATGTGATGCATGCTCATGAGAATAGCTTGTTCTTTCTGCTTGGACTTTTGATATGAACATGCCTGTCATTCTGGTCTTGTATAAAGACTGGTGAGTGAAGCTGCACAGCTTCCTAACCAGTCTTAATGCTCAGGTGTAAGTTTTGTGAAGAACTTTGCAGAACTGAGTGAGAAGWTGGCTCACTCCTTTATCCTCCCCCTCCCACTACTCCCTTCTCTCTTAGACCTTGATGCCACTGCAAATGATTGATGATGCTATTCAAGCTGAAAAGCCTCTGGACATTCCAAAAGAACTGTGGATGATGGTGGATCACTTATACCGCAATGCTTCCCAGCAGGTTAGTGGTGTTTGTACTTGAACCAGAAAATAATTTCTTAATATTTGGTTTAGTTTTGAAGAAGGTACAGAGAAGGGTAACCTTTGCTAACTGTAGATGTTTGGCCGATGGTAAAGAGAGATAAAGCGTAGGTGTGTGTGGTAAGTGACCAAGTACTCTGGATTGCACTGTTCATGCTTCTGACTTTGAGTGTGATATGCATCAGCAGCTGTTCTTTTGCTCTCTACAGTAGTGCCACAGTCTTGCTGTAACTGCTTATAGTGAGATTTGTGCTGATAACTACCAATCTGGAGAGATTTGTTTTCAGGAAAATGTGTAGGTTATTTGGGTAAATGGAGCACTGTCATTATGACTTGTATTTTTCTTTAGATTGATGAATGATTTCTTCTTTGCAGGAGGACTTGTTTCAGCAACCAGGGCTCAGATCTGAATTTGAGCAAATCAGAGACTGTTTGGACAAAGGAATGCATGATACCCTCCGTATCCTTTTAGACTGATGTCCAGTAAGGCTCACTATGCCCTACCAAAAGATCTAAGCTGAAAAAGGTTTTAGCAGTCTTTCTATGCACTATTATATTTTTTTTTGTATCACCATATCTCATCTCATGGTAACAGAGATGTGCAGTTCTTTAGCACTGATTGTAGGGACTACCAGTGCCTCTGTGAAATCCTTGCTACGTTGATAAATGATGGCTGATGAATTACATGAGTGCCCAAACGCAAACAAAAGCAGTATTTGCTATGTGGGGTTGAGCAATTTAATTTGAAGCTGTGAACAAAAAGAGGTATTCTTGGAGACCTAAGCAAAGTTGTTTCAGYAGAAATTCTACCAAAATGGATCATGCTGTGCTTGCATCTTTCTTAACTGTATCTGGATCAGTTGGCAACAACCATTCTGTAGCTGAAGCTCTGCTGCTCTTCCTAGAAAGCCTGCCAGAGCCCATTATTTGCTATAAATTCTATACCAGCTGTTTGGAGTGTTCGAACGACTACTCACTGAGCTGCCAGGTAATGCAGGCTTCACTGTGAAAGAGAATTTCTGTAATTTCAAAAGCAGGTGTGCAGATTCTTTTGTTCCATACAAATGGAAATTTTTGCTCTAAGTAACTTAATCATTTGATACTATAAAGGACCTATAACTAGTGCTTCTAGGTTATTAAGAGCCATTAGTATATGTAGCCAGTGTGATGTTGATATTAGATAAGCTGCTAAACCATTGCCATTTCTTCAGTGTAAACTATTTTTTTCCCCCCAAGATTATCTCCAAACTGCCCAAGTGTCATAAAAATGTGTTTGAGTATTTGATGGCATTTCTTCGAGAACTACTGAAAAACTCAGGGAAAAACCATTTGGATGTGAATATTCTTGGTAAGGCGAGCAAAACTATTCTGTTCAATGGGGTCTTGCAAAACATGTAACAAAACATCTTTAAAGTGATGGCAATCTTGTCCTTTACTGTTTTGAAACACATACTGAGCAAATAATTCATAAAAAAAAGCTCCATGGTCCTTGCAATAGCCTTAAAAAAAAATTGTAAACTGATACAAAAAGGTTTATATATATATATATATACACACATATATATACATATATATACATATATATGTGTATATAATAAGATGTCATCAGCTTTGGCTTAGCCAATTTAAAATCAGCCATTCTCTCATTTTGACTTACTGGGATTGATGGAATTACTTCTGATATTCTGATCTTGACTAACTTTTTTTTTTTTTTTTTTT
>NW_028186459.1:272596-293678 GCF_003343005.1 Rhea americana | reverse complement strand
CGCGGCCTCGGCCCGGGCGCGCGGCCGGGCCTGACCCCTGCGCCCCTGTGTTGCAGATGAGCTGTCGCAGTCGGGCGCCGCGATATCGCACTGAGCGGCGGTGAACATGGGGGAGAATAGTCCTGAGGGCGACGTTATCTACTATGAAGTGGAGGAGGATGAATTGATCCAGGATGACAATATGATGAGGTTTGCCGATAAAAATGGGCTGATTCCTTCATCATCTGGGACAGTCTATGACAGGACAACAGTTCTTATAGAGCAGGACCATGGTGCGCTGGAAGATGATGAAGATGAAGGACAGTGTGCTGATCACTTGCCTTTTTTACCAGAGGGTCATGAAGAAGGATTTCATTTAATAGCAGATCATGAAGGAATGTCCCAGGGTTAYGTGCAACATATTATTTCTCCAGATCAGATTCACCTAACAATAAATCCTGGTTCAACTCCTATGCCAAGAAATATCGAAGGAGCTACACTCACATTACAGTCTGAATGCCCAGAAACCAAGCTTAAAGAAGTAAGTAGTTAAATTTGATTCTAAATTTTATWGTTATCTAGAGTGTTTTTCACCTAGTGACTTTAAATGCTTTGAAAATTTATTCTCATAAAGTGATTTCTGTTTTTAAAAGCTAGAGTGTTGTTAATTCGCCTGAATTACTCTAAGAAATCTGTTACTTTTAGTTATAGTAACGCTTTGTGTGGATAGATGTAACAGTTTCCCGCAGTCACTCAGAGGGTTGACAGCACAGCTGTGAGTGTGATTCATTCTTGTTCTAATATCCTGCTGTTTTCACATGGAGCACCCAGGGAGTACTTCTGGACATTTGATAACCCACTAAACAGGAGGAGAATATGGCAGTGAAAATGCATTTATGTTAATAGTGCATGTGCTCTTAGTGCCCTCTTATTGTTCTTTTGATTGGAGAATTATTTCTTCAGAGTTTTGGGAGAACTRAAAAGAACACCAACTCAGTTATTGTGAGGTGTACTATGTTCTTGAGAATACTGCAGCTAAGTTACAAGTTAAACTTTAGCCTATTTGAAATAGCTGTAATATGAAGCTAGTAGGAGTTTAATAGTGTAATTTGTAAGTAGTGTAGGATTTGTAGACTTAGTGTCATTATGGGTATGCCATGAAAAGCAACTAAGGGAAATTTTAGACCATCATCTGCTGTTTTTTAAAAACATAAGTCTGCTCATATATTTACAGTGGGATTTATTTCTAATTCTGTTTGCTTAATGAATTCTATCCCCATGAAAAGTGATGAAGGCTTGTAAAGACTGKGTTGGATTTCTGACTTTTTAGGTTTAAAAGCAATGAAAAAAAATACCAACAACTTTGAGCCACTTYTGTGACCCTTTTGAGTTGATCTATACAAGTATTCCTACTAGTGTGGGTGGAATTACTTGTGTAACTGATATTCGTTGTGAATGAGGATTGCAGAAATGAGCCCTTGCTTAGAAAGGAAGCTGGATTTGAATACTCTGAATAACTTGGATTAACAGGGAACATTGATTATCACTCAGTGGTGAGGAAATGGGATTTTTAAAAGTCAGTTTGTAAAACTAGCTGTGTAATTTCTGGGCTGAGGTTTGCTCAGTAAGGTCTTTTGGTCTAAGAAACATTTTTTGCTCAATTATTATTTGTATTAGCAGTTGCTGTGCACTACCTTCTTAGCTACTAAAAATATTAATTTTCGTATGTCAGTCATGCCACTGCTACCTTTCCTTTTCGTAGGAGCTTGTAATCAGCTTGTAAGCTATAGCATTTAAGAACAGTGTGTCTTAGCTAAATTGGTGTTCATGATTTTGCAAATGCAGTTGATTTCTTTCTGAGATAAATGTTGTAAAATCTTAAACTTCTGGGTCACTTTCAGACATCTGTAAAGCAAAAGAGGGCTTTACATTCAATTAATTAACTTTAACTTCATCTTGTTGCAATATACTTCTCTCACTATTCATTCTCTGTAAGAGTGAATGTGATTGTAGTCTTCTATTTCATTAATTTTGTTGAATGATGAAACAAAGGGGAAACGAAAAAGGAGGGGGAAAACTCCTCAAAATGAGTAAAGCTCAAACTGGGCTATTTAATTTGGCTCAATGTGGCATCAGGTTTTTAGCAGTTTTGTTCGTTACTGGGCAGTTAGTTCCTACTTCTAAGATAAATGGTTCGATAAGACTCTTCTAGCTTCGTTTTGTTGAATTTCCATGGGAGCATATTGTCCTTTCATGTGATCCAGCCATAGCCTTTATCTTCAAAGCAACTTGTCTCTGTACACTTTGTATTCCAGCCATCTGTGGCTTTTCCTGTTACTGCTGTGTTTCTTTTTTTTGGTTTTGTTTTTTGTTGCATATGGCAATGGTCCTGAGTGCTGGCTGCTGCCTSTTTTTCATGGTCAATATCCACATCATTTTGTGTATAATCAATGTTTATTTAATCTGCTATTTTTTAATATGAAAAGAGAATTAAATGCTTTGTCATTGTGCAGAAAATCTTATTTTGCTTAGAATGTTGTGGCAGTAATGCTTTTTTCTGCAATATCCTTCTCAGAATGATTTGAGATGTGCTAAAGATTCATCCTTTGAGCACAGAGGGAGAAATGCAAGGCCTTTCTCTTAGTTCCTGTTGTTAAATTGAAAGTGTCATCCATCCAGTACCACCTTCCTTTAAATATGCACATCAGCTGCTAAGGACAAAATCCTTAACTCATAATTAATAACTATTTTCTCTTTCACTTTCTAGGCCTAAATGTAAATGCATAGGAAGCTTAATGGGCTCTTCACTTGATTTTGAGTAGTCCATGTCTGTTCCAAGTCTCTTGTGTATTATGAGAAATATCATGGGGATTGTCCTGTGCAGTATATATGATGTTGTTTTGAGCTACCTTAAAACTCTAAAGGAGACCATTTACTTCAGTACTGGTATATAAATAGTACTGAATCTGATGAACTTTGGAGATAATGTACCCATTTCCATCTAATAAAAAGTACTTTCTGATCTTTTGTCTGTGTTTAATCAGTCTACTCTTTCTTGTGCTTGACTGACTCAGTACACACCAAACTTCTTAGTTTTTAGTGGATTGTGAACATATTGTATTGCTTGGATATTTGTTGATAACTTTTGCTGACCTATGAACTAAAGGCAGTTAGCTTTCAAGTGGAAATTATTTCCTTCTCTGCAGGCTGCTTTTAAGATTGCTAAATGAGAGACAAAAATTTGAAGACCTCCAAAGTTTTTCTCTTCAACAAGTTACTGATGGTCCTAGCTATCTAAATCACTTACTCAATTTAAACGCTTAACATTTTTCATCTTTTCTCTATCTCTTACTGTCCTGTATAAAATCAAGAGAGAATTAGACATACATTTACATCTGGTTTTAGTATAGGAAATAATTTCTGTTACTTTAGGCCACAGGTGTTTCTTGGCAACAACTCTGTAGTAAGTTACATGCTTTATAATAAACATTAGATATGAGAAGAAAGGCTTAGCAAGGATGTGCTCCATTCTGTGAACTTCGTGCTAGTCTGTCAAGTCTTGAGTCTAAGCATGACATGTTTTCATATGTGTCCTCATACAAATACCATAGCCCTGAAATGTGGGGCTTAATGCTGTACTTTGTAACTCTGCAGTTACTCTTCTGAAAACCTTATGCCTGTTTAGAGAGAGAGAAAGAGAGAAGTCAAAGCATGCACTGAAATATCTGTTTGGGTGCCTCAGATCTCTGGTACTTGACATAGGATCTAGTAGGTATTTTCATATGAAAATGATGGTCACATATGGCTCAACTGATAGCCTTGAGGGCTGCTAAATTGACTATATGAAAACCGAAACCTGAAGGTTTATAGCTTCCTTCAGATTTTGCGTAGTACTGAGGTCTTCAGCTATTTCAACAAACGTTTACATAAAAAATATGTTCTAGATCCCTTCAACTGTCTGTATTTTCGTACCACTGTAGTATATGACTGGGAGACAATTTTTGGACAAAAAACAGATGTGCTTTAGAGAAGATCACTTACGGGTCTCAGTGTTTTTATTGAAGACCTATTACTTTTTTTCATTTATGAAGTATTATGCAAAGCATTAATCACTCATTTGTTGGAAGGACTACAAAAGTAAACAGTTTTTAACTAGCCGTACCAAGGATGGCGTGTGTTTTGGTATTGATAACTTCTGTTTATCACGTTCATCCAATTTCTAGTTACTCTGACACTAGCATCACTTCAGATAAAGTGATTTTACTCAGGGATTCTCATTCTCCATGCAGTGACATTAAAGAATAGTGGTTCTCATTTTTTTTTCCCTGATGGGTGTATGTAAAGCAAAAAGAGAAGGATCAATATTGAGTCATGAGATGGGTGGAGTTTCTTCTTAAGGGTGGCTAGAAACCATAAATGTACATTTGTTATGTATAGATTCACCCAATCCTCCTGGTACCAACCCACAATTCTGTATCTGTTTTTTGAAGAAAGTCTGTAGTCTTTTCTAAACAACAATCCTGGGTACTAAGAGACTGATGATTTGCACTTTGGAAAAGTAGGAAGGTTGCTGGCCTATGTCCTGCCATATTATTTTCTTGAGTAGTCATTAGAATACCACTCTGCAAGTTCCTCCTCCTCTGTTATGACTTTGCACTGCCTTTCTAAATGTTTCCGGATCAGCATCTTTTGAAATAATCTGCTACTTCTTGCCTGTCAGGCATTCAGCACTCTCTTGGGCTCTGCAATCATTTTTAGATATTAAGGTTTCTCAGTTGCGGCAGTCAAATACAAGCTGTCTGTCTAATAATTAATGTCGGAGATTTGCCATCTAATATGCTTGAATAAATTTATTTCTTACACTTCACAGTAGAGAATAAGATTTAATTTAGCATTATGACTTGCAGACTGGAAGTTTCTTATATGATCTCTTTCTGCC
Source organism: Rhea americana (assembly GCF_003343005.1). NCBI lineage: Eukaryota > Metazoa > Chordata > Aves > Rheiformes > Rheidae > Rhea > Rhea americana. The sequence continues at coordinate 288,760 of NW_028186459.1, read as the reverse complement.
TGTGGCAGAAGCTGGAAAGACTATCAAATCTAGTTCATTATGAAACGGTTTCCTGGTGATCTAGATAGCTGACTTAGAAGTCTGTAACACTTATCTTTTGATCTAAAGCACCTTGCTCAATTCATTTTACTTCAGGTGTTACAGTTAAATAAACACAAGAGAGAAGAGCAAAGCATAGTAAAGGCTGGTTTTGAAGTAAAATGAAGTTATAAGTAGGCTGCTGGTTAAACCGTAGGAGAAGTTGAAAACTGTAGTACTCATTTAGAGTGTTAATGGGAATTCAGTAGACAGGTCAGTGCTTTTGAGGGTTAAATTGTGGAAGTACTTCTCCCTTTCTTTTTGTCCATATATATTAGCACTGCTACAAGTACCAGAGTGAAATGCAGCTGCTGAAAATTGGGATAGTGGTTGTGAGAGAGAGCACCTTAAGGTCCTTTTCAACTCTGTTTTGTCAGATTGCTGGTTAGATACCCACACGTATTTTGAGTTGTTTTCCTTTTTCTCTCTTCTATTAGATTCTCATTCTTTTATAAGGCAAGCCAGGTAGTTATCTGCTTTCCCAAATATGCACTCTTTCTTACATAGTGCAGCAGAAATACTGAGTAGTCTGGTAATTAATCTGCATTTTTTTTAAGCCTATGGCATCAGAGCCTGTCACATTGTCTTTGATGTTTAACTGGTATTCAACCCTGTACAAAAACCCTTTAAAAAACTCTTAAGTATGCAGCATTTTGTCTCCTAGGTTAAAAGATACCAGTGTACCTTTGAGGGCTGTCCACGCACATATAGCACTGCTGGAAACCTGCGCACTCACCAAAAGACGCATCGTGGGGAATACACTTTTGTTTGCAATCAAGAAGGTTGCGGCAAGGCCTTTCTTACCTCCTACAGTCTCAAAATCCATGTTCGCGTGCACACTAAGGAAAAGCCGTTTGAATGTGATGTGCAGGGCTGTGAAAAGGCATTCAATACACTGTACAGGTAGGCATTTTCATGGTATCTCCTCTGTATGATGTGGTTGCTGCTGATTTGCAGGTTACATCTACTCTTTTTGCATCTGAATACAATTGTTATGCTTCCTCTGGGCACAAATACGAATTTAAACCTCAGAATCTATATGGAAAAACTCTACCAAGAGAAAATGACAGAACCTGTAATGACATAGCTGTATTATGATGTTATTGAAGATGGAAGATGAGCACAAGAAACTTCAAATTTGTTTGCATGAGGACTTTGGAAGTGGTATCATTTAGTTTCATAAGCAGGTTGCCTTGTATTCAGAGCATTTGTTCCTGTCCTGCACGTTTGAATGAATGGCTTATTTGTCTCATGTAGGGGCTGTCTTACTTACAAATAGTAAGAGGGGTTTTGTTGGAATGCTTTTTAGGTTGAAAGCTCATCAGAGGCTTCACACAGGGAAAACATTTAACTGTGAATCAGAAGGCTGCAGTAAATACTTTACAACGCACAGTGACTTGAGAAAGCACATCCGAACACACACAGGAGAAAAGCCATTTCGGTAAGTTGTTAGATGGCAATTTTTACTTCTGTGGGACTTCTGTAATGGAACACCTGTGCCAAAAGGCTATTTTTACTGTCCTTAATGAAAAGTAATTCTCACTGGGAGAAAAAAAAAATAATGGAGGCTACATTTGAGCATGCTTGTTCTAGAGCTCTCTGTTGTTTGCAAAATTAGATGAAATGTCAGTCTTCAAATGACCAGAATAGTCAGACTAGAATATCTTTTTTTAAACCTGAATATGTCCCRTGATGACCATCTTTGTAAAATACATTGCTTCTTCCCTGGCACGATGGAATGTGTAATTCATGAAAAAGCCTCCTCCTTCCCCCACAGAAATGACTTCTTTATGCTTAAATTTTATAGTCATGTTTAGAGCCTTGCTATAGTCTGTGTGGCAGTTGTTCGGAGATACTCTATTACTGACGGAGACTATCATCAGGCGTATATTTCCTAGTCCTGAGACTATTGGAAAGCATGATGTAGGATTATTACTAATGCATCATAGAAGTTTGGTGTTGACCCTTCTCTGATACCTCATTCAGGTGTGAGCATGACGGCTGTGGAAAGGCTTTTGCTGCAAGCCACCATCTTAAAACACATGTTAGGACACATACTGGTAAGTCCCAAGGAACTTTTTTTAATTGGGCCTATTCAGTTTATTCTAACTTTCAAAATCCTAGTACATATGCGTACTTGCATACAAAATGTGTACTTGCATACAAAATAACCTAGTAAGGACGTTTTAGAGATTTTAGTGCTATTGCTTTTAATCTTTAAGTGATGTAATATGTTCAGAAAGGTTAAATATGGCTACTTAAATAGAGAGAGAGAGAAAAAAAAARGCAAGTCAGTGAGTCAGCTGTAAAGYATTTCTTTCCTGCATGTTTTTAAGGTACAGGCCCTTCTAGGAACTGTATCAAACAAACTGATAACATACAAAAATGGGTGGATGATCAAAAACTCAGCTCCTGTTTGAGCTGAGAAACAAAATATGTGAACCACAGAGAAGTCACTTCCACATCTTGAATTTCATCAGCACATTTCACAAATGTATCAGTAATGATACTTAAATGTTGCGTTCTCCTGTCAGCTCACTTGATAAAATGGAAGCTTTTTATTTGCAAGACTTTCTTAAAATGCTGAATGCATGAAGTGCATTAAAATGACTCAAAAAAAATTCATGCAAGTTCCAACATATCATATAGCAATTGATTACTGTCTTTCAGAATACCGTAAAGACTGTTTATAAGATGAGACCCAGTCTTTTACACATGGGTCATTGTGATGGCAGGTTAAGGAAATACTCTTTCAATTAGCTGTTGTTGCTGTTAGCTTGACTGTAAGTAGCAGTCTRTGTCATGGTCAGCATCTATATAGAAAGCAAAGTGCTTGTTTTTCTTATCAAACTGTGTTCTCTAATGTGAGAATAGTTAGAATATACTCAACTAGGTTAAGATTTTATTTTTTTGTAGTAACCGGAGTCATATTTGGGGGAAGAAAAATTCATGTGTAAAATATCAGTCCTGTGTATTTTAAAAGTATGCATCTGATGTAAAGTTACTAAATCTGATTTGTGTGTTTTGTGCTGYGTGTAGGGGAGAAACCCTTCTTCTGTCCCAGTAATGGCTGTGAGAAGACTTTCAGTACACAGTATAGCCTCAAGAGTCACATGAAAGGTCATGAGAAAGGACATTCCTATAATGCACTTCCCAATAACAGTGTATCTGAGGTTAGTAGCTCTTCTTCCTAGTACTTCAGTGTCATATGAAGATAAAAACATACTTTAGGGAATAAATGATTTGGTTTGTAATAATGTCTAAAGGTATAACATGTCAGGCTGAGATTTTTAAAGGGATTGGCAACACAGGAAGTTCTGCCTGAATATGAGGAAGAACTTCTTAACTGTGAGAGTGACAGAGCACTGGAACAGGTTGCCCAGARAGGTTGTGGAGTCTCCTTCTCTGGAGACATTCAAAACCCGCCTGGATGCAGTTCTGTCTAACATGCTCTAGGCCCTGCTTGAGCAGGGAGGGTTGTACTAGATGATCTCCAGAGGTCCTTTCCAACCTTACCGATTCTGTGATTTGGTGTTCCTCTTCTGTGGGCGCCTCCCTTTTTTGATCTGRAGCTCAATTTCAAATCTGACATTGCTGAGATTCAAGAGAGCATTGTAGGGTTTATTCTCACATGCTGTGTTCACAATCTGATTAGGAAGAGCGAGGTCAGTTCTTCTGAAATTCAACGTCTAGCATGGTATCCAATTATTTAGTCTTACTTAGAAATGCTTATCTAAATTGGTTTATTCATTTTAATTACATTAATGTTTGGACAACTGCTGTTCTGATGAGTAACCTACTTGCATAAATATGTAGGCAATTATATCAATTGTTATGTTACTCCCTATAGATGCTTATGTTTTGGTCAACACTATATAAGATACATGTGAAGTAAAATAAACTAACTGTTAAAGTTTTCTAATTTTATAATCAACAGATTAATTTGCTCATGTAGTAACTTAAAATTCTAGGTTGGTTAATTTTTTTTTGCAAGTAGCATTAGATAAATGTTAAGAAACCTTGATAGTTACTAAGTATCCTTTGAGTAATATTATACCTTTGATTTTAGAATTAAGACTTGTGTCCTGTATAGGTTAAAAATAAAATCTATTTAGACAGAATAGCTCTGCTTGTGCTGTATGAACAGTAGTATTTATTTTAAAAAGTAATTTGAAATAATTCTGCCACTTTTTTTTTTTTTTTTTTTTTTTTTTTTTTTTTTTTTTTTTTTTTTTTTTTTTTTTTTTTCTCCTTTACAGGATACAAGCCACTCACTTTGTCTGAGTGACTTAAGTCTCATATCCACAGATTCAGAATTGCGGGAAAACTCTAATCCAGTGAGTTACTCTCCCCTAATTGTATGTCAGCCTGTTGACATACCATACTGCATGTTTCTTGTGCTTGGATGGGGAATTTGTGCATGTTCAGACTAAGCTTGGCAAGCTTGCCCCTGAAAGGCTTCAGGCAGAAATACAGATGAGCAAATATGAAGACAGGCTATTCTTTTTGTATAGCCATATAACAACTTCATGAAACCTGTTGCCTAGAGAATCCTTATTTTGAGGTAGAACTGGTGTTATGTGTTTAAACTGTCTTAATATGTGCTATTTGGATGTTTTCTGCAGCCATTCCTGGCATGTGTTTTTTTTTTTCCCCCCCTTTTTTTTTTGGTAGGTATTAGTTGTGTCACTTATATAGAAGAAATTGATATGTGACAAGTCATTTAATTAGGTTATTAGATATTGGCCTCCAGGAGTTATTCAGAGAGACTGCATCTTTTTGCAAGTACAGCTGAGAATAAACTTGTAAGTACCTGAAGTGTGTCCTGAGGAAGTAATTGCACTTTGGCATTTTTCGCACAGAGCTTTGGCTTTTTGTTGCAAATTACTCCAGTTTCTTAAAGTGGGATAATAGAATGAGAAAGAGGGAATTTTTCTTCAAAATACACAATATTATTATTTTTTTAAGATTCTGCATCTGACTTTACTATAAATATATATTTGCTTATTGGTAACTTAAATTTTACGCTGATGAAGCTGTGGCCTTGTTTTGTGCTTCAATATGGAGGCAGAATACAGAGCTTTTTGATAAATTCTGTTCCTAGCGCAGTGTGGGTGACAATAGTACATAACCTAGGATGTAATCTAAGCAGACCTACTTTGTTACTGCTCCAGGAAAAGAATTGCAAATGATCAAGACCAAATTAATATATGTTTCTGTGTCTAACAGAGTACTGTGAGAAATAAGAGTTAAACAAAGCATAAATGCAGAAGAATGTTTAACTTTTATAAGCCTTATTTATTTTTGTAAGATTTTGCTCATTTTGTTGGTTAATTTGATTATAGGTGATAAAACTAAGTCATCTTTTATGTTTTATGCTGGTACATAAAATATATTGCCTTTTTTGAAGGTAGCTGATTAATTGGACGGCTCTTTCTGATATTCGTATGCTACCTGAGTGAGATTTGGGCAAAGTTTATGGAAATTTGAGATATAGTGTTATGTCTTCCTCTTTCTTCTCTATTCACCAGACACATGGACAAGACCTTAGCACAATCTCACCAGCAAGCATCTTTGAGTCTATGTTTCAGAGCCCAGATCACACTGCAAATCAGGAAGACTCTCAGCAGACAGGTACAAATTGTGTCTATGGTATTGTAACAGAAAGTTTTTAGGCAGTTTTCCCACTCTCCATGTATTTGCTTAATTCAGCATCTTAAAATGAAGATTACTGCCATACCTAAGCCTGTATAGCAAACAGACAACTTTACTGTGAGTGTTGAAATATGTTCTGTTCACAGATGGTGTAACACGGGGCAATGATATTGGAACTGATACCATAATTACAGCATGCTGTCGTAATAATGCTGACATTGATGCCCTTGGTCTTTCCATCTAAGAACCCTCCTCTCTTGGTGTAACTACATGGACTATATGATCTACATAAAGCCATAGAAAGGCTTTTTAAAGTTGAAGGGGCTGATCAGCTTACGTGCAGTATTCAGTGTTACCAGCTTTCTGAATTTGAACCTACTTTTAGATTCACTGTCTAGTGTTACATGTTTTGAGCACTAATCATCTGAAGATGCAAAAGTGTAATGCTTTACTTATCAGGGATCCATTAGCTAGCTACTATGTGAGGCTTAATGTGTTAAGGTTCATTGATGTTTATTCAATTAGAATTGATGTATTTATATTTTTTTCTTTGTTTTGTCAGCTGCCTTGATTGAGGGTTATAACGGTGATGCAGACTCGGTCACTGCTGTTCCGCCTTCTGCAGGAGATTCAGCATCTTTGTCTCTTCCACTCGTACTGCAGCTTGGCATCTCTGAGCCGTCTCACTCAGCACTACAAGCCTCAGCAGCACCTGCTGCTCCCTCCTCTGTAGGAACCAGCTCACAACAAGCTGCATTTGGAAATCCTGCAACTGTTTTACAATCTCCAGAAGTGCCTGTTCCTCACAGCACACAGTTTGCAGCCAGTCACCAAGACTTTCTGCAGCACACTCAGACACCACCACAGCCTGTTGTACAAGGACTTTCAGTGGTTGCCCAGGCATCTGCCCCAGCAGCATCAAGTGCCACTGAGCCCCTGCCAGCTGTAGTTCAGACTGTGCCTGTTGGTGCGAACTCTGTTCTGACCAGTAGTCCGACTATAACAATTACTCCTTCTCAGAGCACCGCTATTCTGCAGTCCAGCATTGTCATGGGAGAGCAAAACTTGCAATGGATTTTAAATGGTGCCACTGGTTCTCCACAAAGCCAAGAACAAATGGTTAGTATATCTAGCCCTGCTCTGAAATAGCTTGGACCATCCCGTTTCCTCCTGGAATCTAAAAGCTTTGCTTTTGAAAAGAAAGAAGATCAGACCTGGAGTTGTAAGATATATTTAACCAAGGTGTATCTGCTTCAGTACTGTATAATGCTTAGCACAGTAATGTGTTTAAACAAGTCTCAAATGCAGCCCATAAAATACACAGAGAAATAGAGAATAGAGAAGAAATCCAGAGTGCAGAAAAATCTTTTTCTTCTTCTTTCACCTAGTGACAAACTTCTGGTAGATGTCACTTTACTTTATCCAGGACACTGCACTATATGGCCTGATAACATATGTGCTTTTTAATATAGCCTTTTGACAAGTTGAAACTTTACAGATTTTTTTTGTGCTTCTGTGTTTAGATATTTCATAATCTGTGTCTCTTCCTAATTTGTCCTAGTTGCCATGTAAATGGAAGTAGCCTGATAAAGATAATGGAAAGTTTTCTGGGAAAACAGGATGTGCCTGCTTATCCAGTGAATGTGGATATATGAGAACTTGAAATGTTTTATCTCTGAGCATTACCATTACCCACTTTAGGTTTTCTCACTTGGAAATGGTCAAGAAGGAATGGCTGCAGGTACAAACAGTTTGAACAAGCACAACAGTTTTTTAAGAATTCGGTCATTCAGTTATCAAAAAACCCCCCCACAAGCTATGTTAACAAGCATATAGGAGAGGGAGATTACTCACCATCTTTAAGACTACTGAAACAATAGTCTTAGTTTAGGGGTAGCCAGAACGTAGATAGCCCTGAGCCAACCCAAATGATACAGTTTTCTATTAGTTTTCCTATTTGCTGTCTTTGGAATATGTATGTATCTCTTGCTTGCAGCTGTTTAGAGTTTGAGTAGAGATTTGAATTGACTGACATCTTTTTTCTTTCTTATTTATTTTTAAGCCACAAGTTCCAAAAGTAGTAGAAAAGGTTTTTTTTACAACTGCATTACCAGTAGCTGGCAACACAGGTAAGCATATTTGACACTTAACTACTTTTCTGTCTCTCCACTCTTTCTTCTGTCTGTCTTCTGTCTTTCTCTCTTCCTCTTTTTGTTTGCAGTGGTGTTAGCTTGACCAGGATTTGTGGTGGTGTAACTGCTAGAGGAAATGTTGAAGAAAATTCTTTTTTTTTATATTCCTGAAGTTTTAAATGCAGTCTACTGTAAACTCATGGCTTTGTGTTGTCCTGTAGTAGTTTCTCTACTTGCAAGATAACCAAGTTCACAAAATGGATCCAGTATTTGTAAAAATCAGTATTTTATAAAAATCTAGTATTTTATAAAAGATGGAATATATATAGAAGTTTAAAATGCAGAAGTATAAGGATATAATTTGTCTTATATTCTTTTAAGTGAAAATACAAAACAGCTAGCAAAACTATTAAATTTAGTTCCTTAGCAACTGTTCTTGGTAAGCACTATTGCTGAGATTCATATCTGTGGAAGTTCTGTTCTATAATATTCTTCCTACATAGAATAGTATATGACAAATAAGAATTAATCATAGTCGAAAGAGGGGACATAAGTCTTAAAACTGTAAAAAGGAAAGAAAACCAGGTAAGAAAAGCAGCACAGGAAGAGTAATGAGTTAGAAATGCAGACTAGAGAAAATGAATAGGAAAATATATGGGTTGGTTTTAAGCAGGAGAGCTGCTGCTGTAATTCTATATCATCATCCCCAAAGACTAGTGTGCAGAGACTGGGGCATTAGAATGCTACTCTTTATAGGATTATAAGCTGTAAAAGTCACAGTGGCTTTCAAAAAGGTGGCATATTGTGTTGTGATTTAAAAAAGAAGAAAAAAAAAATAGACCAGACTTCTAGTGCCTGGCTCACAGAAAAAAATTGAGAGTACCTTCTACCAGCCCTGGATAGCAAACATCAAAGTGATTTAGTGCTTTTGTTTGATAGCTCTTAGTTCTGTAAGAAGCAAGAAGCTTGCTTCGTGAGTTGTTGGAGAGGCTGAGTACCCTGCTGTAACTGTGCCTACTCCTCTTGTATCATAAAAGCTGCGACTGATGCTTGAAACTAAGATTTCTGAATATTGCTTCTCCATTTAATGCATATTCAGCAACAGAGAAATTCCTGTGCTTTTGTCACTGTTGACAGTTGGTCAGGAACATGTTGGGTTAAACCTTACTTGGATTAAACATCTCTGGCTTTTTTAGTAGAGCATATTATTAGTATACTGATGACTTGAACTCTCTCTTGAATTTGACCTCTTGTTAGGATTGAAATATTGTGTATTTCCCTCTTTTTTTGTTTGTTTGTTTGTTTGTTGCTATTTCTGGTAGCAATGACTTTTTTATTAATGATCTGCCAGAAGTATACATTGTGCTTAAACAAAGCAATGTGTAATCTCTGCTGCAAGGTGCATACAATCTGATGTAACAAAGATGATTTGTCTTTCCTTGATGTGAAATTATGCAGTTTTTGTATGTTTTGTCTTTGTTTCGCCTCTAGGAAATCCTGTTCAGCAGATTGGTCTCAGTGTTCCTGTCATTATTATAAAGCAGGAGGAGGCCTGCCAGTGTCAGTGTGCCTGCCGAGACTCTGCCAAGGACAAAGCCACCAGTAAGAAGGAATGTTCCTCACCTGAGCAAACAGCTCCTCAGCTGCAGCCTCAGACCTTTCCTTCTTCTTCCCCTTCTCCTTCATGTGGGCAGAGCAGTCAGATAGTTAATCCTTCAGACTCACAGACTGAAACATTAAGTGCCATGGATGTATCGGACTTCCTGTCCCTCCAAAGCCCTGAAACCCCATCTAATATAATTCCAATTGAAGCACTACTGCAGGGTGAGGAAGAAATTGGTTTGAATAGCAGCTTCTCTAAATGAAGATGTTGCAGATTTTCTTTTGCACCTGGGGGGGGGTAAAACCCTCCTCCTTAGAAGCAGAAACTGAAGGATCAATATTTTTTTTCCTTCCTATTGGGAAATTTTGTGGCTTATTTCTGCTTCTCAGATGTCATCTTAGTCACATCCCAGGTACACCCATCTTTGAGAATCTATCTTAAAAAAAAAAAAAAAAAGAAGGCAAAAAAAAAAGCTAAGTTATATATGAACTGTTTTGGCTGCACTGTCTGTCACTTTTGCTTGTCATATGTGAACACGGAAATTAAGGTTACTCGTGTGCAAACAGATTTTAAAGAGAAAAAGGGGGGTTAATTTGTCTCCAGTTGCACATCACTTATGTTTGGGATTAAGGTACTGGCAGCAGGTGGGTCTTTGTTACAACTCCTTAGGTCTATAATTTTCTTCTGTCTCTTCTGTCTGATACTAACCATGCACTAGAAGCAGAGCCCAGGAAAGGAATTTGCTGTAGCAGAAGATGATATTGGACTAGAAAATGTTTTATCTTCAATTTTAGTAGAGTGTGATTGTCCCATCACTGTTGGGAGGTGATGCCTGGGTTTACATTGTACTAACACTATTACTAAAGCCAACAGAAGTTTTTGGGGAGTTTACTTCAGTAGAGCACAAAATGCTTGTGCTCCTGATAGATCTATTCATTTAATTTCATTAGGACTTGCAAAGTGTGGTGGCAGACACACTGCTTCACAATATGGAAACACAGTCAGAGTCCCTGCTTATTCAGACTGAAGAGTCTGGTTTCCTTTGCCACTGAAGGATGCAGTGAGCTCCAAACATAGTTAGCTCGGTGCCTGCTGCTCTTTTGACTGATTTGTCTCCATTCAGAAAGAAGTCATCTGCTTTAAAAAAAAAAAAAGAAAAGAAAAAAAAAAAAGTCCCGACTGTTTATTCAGGAGCATGGTGCCTTTGCTGGTTACTCTCATCTTTTGTCAAGAACTCTAGGAAACTTTTCAGAATGTTTTGACATAAATTGAGTTTGAATTCAACAAGTCTATCCTTTAGCTGTCTGGGAATGCTTCCTCTTTTCTTTTAAGCTGTATAATTTCTGCCTGAATCTGCCTCCAACCTACTGCAATGCCAGCTTTTTGTGCACGGGGCTATTTCTTGACTAAAAGATGTTACACAATGTAATAGTTTTTCATATCAAACTGAAAGTCTATATTCTAACCTACTCAGGGTAAATAAAACAACCCCCCCCTTCCACCAAAAAGCCTGTAATGTTGCAATAATGCAGTCTCATTCTAAATGGTTTATTTATGCTGCATTATTTTAAAAGATGTAATTTATAGTGTTTTATCCATCTGTCTGGCTTTGGCTGTCAGTCTTTTTGTGTTAAAGAATATTAAATAGTCTGTATTCAGTTTACATTATTGTCATTAGTGAGATACAAAGATAATGACTGTAAGCCAATTTATGTGGTGCATCTCTGCCCACTAAATTTAGGAAGGCAAACTCCTAATGGACAGAGCACCCTAGGTGCTCTCTGCACCTGTTGCGGGGGGAAGAGTCCTGTGAGTGCAGCCAGACCTCCCCACATACCTGATATTGGTAGGCTTTTTAACCCTCTTCTGACATGCTCTGTGTAGCCTTACCAACACTGCTGTCACAGTCTTAGCTGAGACAGTGGCTTAAGCTATCTCACTTTCTTTTCCCTTGCAAGTACACTGCCACAACATGGATGGAAGTGGGCTGAAGGAAACTGGCTTTTCAACTCTCTGACAACYTGCTTCCCATTGTTAAATGTGGAAGGATAAACTTGTATGCCATTAGGGTGAATATGAGGGAGGAGGTACAGCGTAAAGGATGCTTTGTGCCTGGAAAGTGTGATGTCATCATGTCACCACGAGGGCAGAGCACTGTGTTTTGGTAATTGCAGTGACAAAAACTTAGGGGCACCAGCTGGACTGGAAATGTACTGATGGCGTTTCCTCTCTGTGGGTGTTTGCTCATGTTGCGGTGCTGTGCAATGTATCACAACAGGGATGTTGCTCCTGCAGCAATAAAGTTTGCATCCATAAAATGTGGATTAAAAAAGCATTTTACATTTTGTTCTTGTAATGGTAATCTTTACAAGACAGTGAGATAGTGGCTTTTTTACTTCCTCTCTCAGTATTGGTTTGTGCATTTGTTTTGCATGACAGAGAGAACTGCTTTGAACGCAAAGAAACAGGCTCAAGTCCATGTGGCTGGGATTGTCCACGCAACGAGTCTTCTGCTGGTTATCTTGCTTCAAACTGTGCTTTGAGCAGTGTGAGGAAGTTGAGAGCCGAGTGGGGCTCCTCAAGGGGCACAGGACCTTGTGAGGGCCTTGCATCTTTTCCGTGGCACAGCATGCCAGTTTTTTTTGAGGTGCGTGGATGTGGTCATGAGCGTGTGTGTGTGCATGTGAGAGAGTGTGCTGATGCAGGATTCCCTTGGAGTTTGGGGTTTTCTCTGGTGATAGAGGTAGCAGATTTGGCCTGAAATGTGACAGTGGAGGGATTTGGTAACTTCTTTTTGAGTCTTTCCATCCTTCAGGGAAGCATTTTACTCTTGCTACTCAGTGAATTAGTCCACCTAAAACATGCTTGTGATTAGGCCTGAGAGCATGTTCAGAAACCCATTTGTGACAGAGATGAGTAAAAGGATCTACCAAAGGCTTTGAAATTGGAAACTCATTTGGATATGAGGTGATTGGCAGCAGGGAGATGTTGTGCAGCCTTTCTGAGTGTGCGTCAGAGGTTAACCTGATGTTCTTTCTTCTACTGGTGCATTCTAGGAAAAGCAGTGCACCCCCAAGTTTATCCTGACTTTTAGGTGCATTGGGTTTGCAGTTAGCCTCCTGTATGTGCATTGGACGGGCTGTGATTTGGGTGAAACTAATAACTTGTAAGCAGGCAAGAAGAGTGTGACTGTGTGAGTGCACAGGCTGCTCCACAGTGGAATGTGCTTCCCACCCAATTGCTTTGGTAAATATCTTTGTTTTCTTAATCATGAGTCTGTTTTCGAGAATGTTCAGTGCTGCATGTATCCAATGTAGCTCACAGTGGACATGTGCATTGTCCCTGGCGCTGTGTGATTGAACCTTGTACTGCTGAGGTTGTCATTAACACGCTTGGATGGAAGGAGATCCAGGAACAGCTGGCAAGAAAGGGCAATCACAGTAAAGCTCTGAGATTCCTCAGTGCCAGAGAGTTTTCTRTCCTTCCTCCCGTACTCCAGCATTTAATATATTGACAATAACATTTTTAATGAAGAGTGGAATTTCTACCAGTGTAGAACTGGTAAGATATTGGATTCCCAGAAAGGGGCATGTTGTGCTGATAAGTTGGAGCTTCTGAGCAGTGTGCCCTCCCTCTGCAAAATCTGCATCTCATGAATCCCTGTAATTACCAGTCAGAGAAAAACTGTGCTGCTCCAGGTCATTCTGTGTTAAAGCATTTGTTGTTTTATGGCTTGTGAAAATTGATTTGGTTACTTAGTTTCTGGCTGGATGCAGAAGCCTAAACGTGTGGAACGGATCTAATTATCAACATCAGTAGCTTTAGTGGCCAAGCAGTGACCCAAGCAAACAGACCTGGCATGCAGTTGAAGGCTGGAGAAGTTGCTTTTCATGCTTGTACATGGTAGAGGGATGGAAAATCAGCACTGTTTAAATGCTGGTACTAAATTACATAGAACAAAGTACGAATTGGGCACTTCATGCTGACTGTGTCCAGAAAGACTAGTTTGCAGAACCTCATACTGGTATCTAAAATGCACTTTAGGTTATTTTATCTTTAACCCAATTGCTGCAATTTCTTTTGTATATACTTTCACAAAGTTTATTTTTGCTCTGAGTAAAAGTTAACAGGGGTGTGCAAAGATGAGCACTTAATTTGGTGCAATACTTGTAGCTAAAGATCGTTGTCCCATGTGGTCAGTCTGTCTGTGTCTGTCTAACTGAAAAAAAATACACACACACACACACACACACACACACATATATGTAATAGTAACTAGCTCAGTGACATATTGCCCTACCCTGTCTATACCCAAGAGAAATTATGCATCATTAGCAAATGTCCAATCTATGCAAATATTCCACTGAGAGCACTGTGCTTTACCTGGCCTTTTCTCTCATGCTTTCTGCTGAGCTGCTTGTCACTTCTGGTAGAAATCAGTACCTTTTAACAACGGTGTTCATTTGGTTTATGTCCCTCTCCCTTGTCCTCCCCGCTGGTCTTTCAGTAAGTGTGAACAGAAGTGATGAGCTGTTCTTCAACAGGCATATTGCACCTTTAGAATTTGTCTTCAGAAGACCATTTTTGATGTCATGTTATCTGCCTTACTTCATGGAGGATGGCACTCCACAAAGTCATCCCAGATATTGTTTTTGCAACTGCAGCAACATTGTTGAACTGTTTACAGTACTCTTCCTGCACCAATTGTAAATAAGGCTCGGGGAGCGAACTGATGATTGGCCTGTTGGTTGTAGAACTGCTGGGGGAAATCAGTTAAGGCATGGTTGGCCTTGAAGTTGATTGGAGATGAAAAAATATTCTCTGAGGGGGGTGGGAGGGGAAAAAATGCACAGTTGGCAACTGAAATGAGAGGCAGCCAGSTCCAGTATGGAGAGCAAGCGTAAGACCTTCCTTGAACAAGTCACTTAACCTCTCTGTGCTTCTAGTTCCTCACCTGTGAAATGGGGACAATGAAACTGGGCTTTGTGAAATGCTTTGAGATCTATGGATGAAAAGTCCTATATGTTTAGAGCTAGCTGGGCAGAATAGTTAAGAGATAATTTGGACTGTAAGGCAAAAAAAGAATAAAAAGGCATGTCTTTAATAAACCGTACAAATTTCTTATTGCATAGTTTTTAATTGGTATACTTTTTCCTCCTGACCATATTTTGGAAACAACATAAAGTTTTTTATAAATGTTACCTGTAGTTGATACTCATGGACAGGGCTGAACTTTTAACTTTTTTGCATCTTGTCTTGATATATATCACATGTTCTAGAAGTTGGATTCTGTGTCTGCACTGAGAAATGCAAATTAAACTGGATATTTATGTAGTAGTGTACATAGTCTAAGTGTGTGTGTTCTTGGAACTAGTTTAAAAATCCCACACCATGCTTTTAGTGGTGTGCAAGCTGGCCAAAATTTGGTTTATTATGCAGTGTACACTTTCTCAAATAAATGCAGTTTCTACTTTTTCTTAGAAGAAATTTTTTTCATATGATCTTTTTCAGCAAAATCAAGGGTATGTTTTTGCAGTACCATAGTTACAGTAGCTGGTATTTCTTGCTGTGTAGCTTTGTGTCCTTCTACTTGCTTATTAAACCGGAGCTATCTGTCTGACCTTTGTTTTGGAGAGAGAGCTACAGCTGCTGTTGTATTTTACACAGACAAGCATCAGCTTGGAGGGCAGGGATGTGCTAACCTTGAGCCTGGTTAGTTACTGAACTTTTTCTTCAGCATAGACATCTGCATAATTGTCAAATCAGGAAATCTAGGGAAAACTTAGGTTGTCTATTCACTGCTTTTGTTTTGTTTGACATGTATGGGGAGCTAGGCAATGGTCTTGGAGATGATGGAAAAAACAAACAAACCCCAGTTTTTCAAGAATGTGTGTATGGTATTAAAGGAATTTATTTAACTATGAAATATGGGAACAAATGTGCTTACATTGAGCAATGTGAAGATGTTAGTTACAGGTACAGTACTTCCAAAGGAAGAGCATCTCCAAAACCCAAAAAAGAGTAAATATGAATTTGTATTTTTTGAAGAATGTAAAATGTGAAATAATGGTGTTTGCTTAATTGCTCATTTTGTATGAAGTTAATATTGTACTTTGAAATATCTGCAAAGAAGTGGAAATTAACTTTTTTGGAATTGAAAGCAATATTAATACTAATGGAATCCTAATTAAATGCTTATTTAAATATTGTGTTACAATAGTTTTTCCTCAGGCTCTTGGTAAGTTACTGGGGAGGTGAGTTTGAATCTTCTTCCCCTGCCCACCCCGACAGATCAGGTCACAAAATTACTTCCTGAGCTTGACAGCAGCATTTTACTTAGTAGGCTCGCCTTYCCCTTGGACTGGCACCCACCTTCGCCGCCTCTGCAGCCTCCAGGTCGGTGCGAGGTCGTGAATTGCACCTTCACTTCTGACAGCAGGAAGCTCTGGGTCCCTCTCGGCTGCGAGCCAGCGGCTCCGCGCGGCGCGGTGCCGGGGGCGGGGGCGCGGGGAAGCGGGGCAGGGGCTCCGCGCAGCGCGGCCCTTCGCAGCGGGGAAGGCAGCGGCAGCAGGGAGGGAGCGCGGAGGAGCCGCTGCCCCAGGGCAGCCCCAGCACAGCCCCCCCCGGCCCCAGCACAGCCCCCCTCGGCCCCAGCACAGCCCCCCGGCCCCAGCTCCCACCCCCAGGGCAGCTCCC